>NC_079211.1:16104748-16404748 GCF_029633865.1 Lampris incognitus
AGAACAAAGCCAGCACAAAGACAGGTCTTCATTACGGCAATATCTCTCAGTGTGAAAATACTTTGTGTATGTATGTGTGTGTGTATGTGTGTGTGTGTGTGTGTGTGTGTGTGCGTGCAAGAGAGAGAGAGAAATAGAAAAAAGACAAGAGAAATCATGCGAGGTGCATCAAATTTGACCCTGTGCACACATGTGAACACGCATTTTGCGCTGTGATGTTTTTGGACGAACCCGGAGGCTCTTCTACCGCGCCAGCCTCCGAAATCTCAACCCACTCCCGTTTTGATGCTACACACAGTGGACTCGTCCTCCAGTTTGGACGGTTCACTCTCCGGCCCCGAAAACAGGCGGCTTCTTTAAAGATACTTCTTTCTGCGGCTAAATATGATTAGCCACAGAGGACATTGTAGCTCTCTCCACGGCTAATACTTTTAGTATGGATTGTCTGAAGGGTACGGATACAGCTCGGAGCGGAGAGATCAATATTCTAAGACGGGGTCTGTCTGGAGCGGAGGAACCATGCTGGGAGATGGTTAACTGTTCTAAGGCAGCAAATGCTGTCTGGAAGCACCGAATGCCAGGAAACCCATGATATTGAACACTTCTTCAAAGGTAATGCTTAATGCTCAAGCTGGCAACGGGCTACGTTTAGTGTCTGTATCAGATAAAGGCTTGTTGAAGATTTGTTGAGGGGTATCTCCAAGGACAGCAGATTATATAAGGCGAATCTGGGCGATTCCTTATAGTCTATAGTGCCACACTTAAGACCAGGGGGCCCCATAGGGCCTCGTCTCCATAGGGTTGATGTCAAAGCAGAACTCTTAAATAGCGAACGGGGTGTCCTCCGAGATAAAGGGAGGAGCAGGCCCAGATTTAAGTGGCTTCATTTGCATGCGCGAATCCCTCACTTAAGCCCATCACACAACCAGAATGCGCCACACACACACACAAAACGGCCCTTCGGTCGCACGCGGAACGCCCAAGCACACAAATGAACACGCACGCGCATCCCCACAAACACATTCTCTCCCTTTTTTTTTTCTTTTTTTCTTAGAGTCAGAGGACATTAGCACTACGTCTATTTCTGGCAGCCCATTAAGGCAGTAAAACATTTAAGATCCGGGCAGAGTGATTCCCACTGTCGGAATGACTCCTTCCCTCCCCATTTCTCCTGCTCATGTAAAAAGCTGACACGAAGCTTGTGACAGAAACATGTATTTGGTGCCGTTCCAGATTTGGCTGAACGGGCCGGCATGCAGGCTTGGAGGGGTGAGCCGAGGGGGTGAGGGGATGAGAAGAGTTAGGCGGAGGGAGGGTGCGGTCGTTCGCCCGCCAAATGGGTCCATTTTGCTGAAATGTGAAGCCTGCACTTTCCTGACACGCTATAATAAATCTATCAATTGTGTGTGTGTATGTGTGTGTGTGCGTGTGTCTGTGTGTGTCCAGGAGTGTTCTTTGCATGAAGAGGAAATTGGTGTCGTCTAAACAGGAAATATCCCCTTTCTTTCTCCTTTATAGAGGTGACACTCATAGCTAACAGCTTAGCTCCCCATAACAGACGGTGGCATATGCCTTATAATGGAAATATATTGTACCGCCAAAACACACACACACACACACACACACACACACACACACACACACACACACACACACTCAAAAACGCACATACGGTATACACACATGCTCAAGCAGGGAGACTAATGTGGAATGAGTTGTCATCCTTGTCAGTCTTCTACGTCAAATGTGTATCTAAATATATCATTTGCTGTCCAGTGAAGACTGAATCCATGAAATCAGAAATACTAGGGCGCTTTAATGTGAAGTGACAGGTTTCTCGGCAGCTTCTAAGCCTAACAAGGGGGGGGGGCGCGGACTGCCAACAGTACGGCGGTTTTGCTAAGGTGCGGCGTTTTGCCTTCCCCTGTCAATAAACCGCATGTTAATTTGGTTTCACAACGTGCTGGCTGAAACACTGTGTGCCGGTCAATATCCCACCGTGCACACCTGACCTATAGATATGCCCACCTTGCCCTTCCTTCAACCTCTGCTCCCACAAAGGCATTGATTTTCACAGCTGCTCCCGCTCATATATTATAACGTTTTGCAGCTCGGGAGATTATGCAAACAGAGCGGCGTACGGAACGCAATGACGGATGAGAGACGGAAGATGGAGGGGATTTTGGTAGATGAGAAGGCACCGGGGAAGCTTGCCGGATGAGAGTAGCTCAATCTTTATAGGAAATTGAAATTATCGGCGAACGCTGAAAAGCATATGCGGTTCAGAAGGAGAATCTGTTGCTGGCGTGGGTTTTTTTTTTCTCTCTCTCTCTCTTTTGCTCACCGAGTACAGCATGTAAGTGTGAAGAGTAGTCCGCCACGGGTGTGTCTGTGAAGTACAACACAATTCTAAAGGAGCAAAATGAGCATATTTGCACGCATGTGTGTGTGTGTGTGAGAGAGAGAGAGAGGGGGAGAGAGGGTGAGCGAGAGAGAGAGGGGGGGAGACAGAAAGAGAGGGAGAGGGGGGAAGAGAGAGAGAGAGGTGTGTGTCTCGGTGAGAGGTATCTAGGTCTGAGTGATGAATATGCTTCAGTGGCAACGAAGGCACGGCGAGCGGCATGCCGTCTGTTAATTCACATTCACCGCGGGTGGCTAGAGTATGGATGATGTTGCTGAGTGGTGTTGAGAGAAATGGCGAGAGGGAGAGAGACAGAGCGAGATAGGAGAGAGAGCGGGAAGGATGGAGAGAGAGAGAGAGAGAGAGAGAGAGAGAAGACAGAGAGCGAGAGAGGGAAGAGGAGTAGAGCGAGCAGAGAGGGCTTATGCTGCATTTCAAATTGTGTACTTAACAAATGAACTGAAGTTAGGCGCCGAACAATCCCCACTGTCAACTATTGGCAAAACAAATGTCAAGTGTAACTACGATTCCCTGGATTTTTCTACCGACGTGAGCTCCCTCATGACGGTACGTAACCCAGTAAATATCCATCCATCCATGATCCACACCGCTTATCCTACTCAAGAGTCGCGGGGATGCTGGAGCCTATCCCAGCAGTCATTGGGCGGCAGGCGGGGAGACACCCTGGACGGGCCGCCAGACAATCACATGGCCGACACAATTTAGTACGGCCGATTCACCTGACCTACGTGTCTTTGGACTGTGGGAGGAAACCGGAGCACCGGAGGAAACCCACGCAGACACGGGGAGAACATGCAAACTCCACACAGAGGACGGCCCGGGACGACACCCTAAGGTTGGACAACCCCGGGGGTTTGAACCCAGAGCCTTCTTGCTGTGAGGCGACCGCGCTAACCACTGCACCACCGTGCCGCAACCAAGTAAATATTGGCTTGAAATTGGCATATTGTGCACTTCACCAAGCAGTACGGAAAAAAAACATCCTAATATTACAAACATTTCCCATCAAGCTACCTCAACGTAATGCCACCGCATGAGAAAAATAAGCTGGAGCAGCAACCTGAGCAAAGGGAGACTATAACCATCAACAATGGTGGCTGTAATCTCCTAGCTAAAACGTCTTCGTTTCAGTATTAACTGGTGCTTGTCGAACACAACCACCCATGTTTATTTTGTTAAAGAAATGGCAAGTTACTTCCATGCGAGCATAACCTTCATTAGTGGTAAACACTCCTACACAATTTGCCTCTCAAGGCTTTGCAATGAACACGAATACATTAATCTATGGGCTGTTTATCTTGCTCTCTCTCTCTCTCTCTCTCTCTCTCTCTCTCTCTCTCTCTCTCTCTCTCTCTCTCTCTCTCTCTCTCTCTTTGGCTCTTACTCAGGTTTTCTGCGTCTCCTCTCTCTCCTCCCGCCTCTGGCGACACATTAGAAACGATCATGAATCACTCCACATTCATTGTTTCGCTAATACAGCTGCAGATATACTGTGGATACATCTCACGTATCTCACTGTGCCCCCTTCACTTTCTCTATCTCATCTCCAGTTTGAGATACCAGGGGAAATTTTCCCTCCTTAGATAGCCCGGCTGCAAATAGCTCATGCCTTTAGTGAGAGATCATAAGACTGTCCCACCCAAGATCATACTGAAGGGGAAAAAAAAATACACGCAAAAAATGTTGCCCTGGGCTTTGAGGACGTGCAGAATGTATTTCGATTCGAGTTCCACTGAAACAGCACAGAGGAGATAATGAACTCGTTATGGGCACTAAAGGGCTGACATGGTGTATGTTTGCAGGCATGCTCCACTACACATTGCTCCACCAGTGATTCGCACCGATGTGCTCGGCGAGCCCCGGAAAACACCGCGACCCCACACTGTTGTGGGTTCTGGTCCCACTTGTAAACTGGGTTGCCTGTTATCTCCTCTGTTAAGTAAAGCAGAAAAACATACTGCGCCATCACTGACATCACATAAATAAGCCCCAGTAAGTATATGACAGAGAGGATCTGACTGAAGAGGATATGACTGGAGATGAGGGGAGGCAAGGGGAGATATGTGATATATTACTCCCATGTCACCCTTCTGTTTTATTCACTGTCTCTTGGTAGCTGCCACATCCAATTGAAATCTGCAGTGCTGCAAAGGGTACCGGATCCTCCTATCTTTAGTTGATGGTTAAGCCCCGCACTGTGGATCAGGCTCTGTGCTCTGCAGCGGCATGGGAGTTTTGCTCTTCCTTCCCTTAGGTGATCATACCTAATCATGTGAACTAGACTCCCCTCTGTCCTGACTCATAAACGATACAGTAATCTTCCTGCATGGGTATAGACAGCAGCTATTCCCCATGTTGTTCAGACAGCAATGAGCTCATGAGTAGCGGCTGGGTGGGGGACAAAAAGAAAGGGACATAATTTAAGCGTAGTAGGACTGTGCTGTTGACACTCGGTGTAAAAGCTGTGTTTCTTCAGTAGCCAAAATAAGCTAACGGGCGGCAAGCTGTGGGGCGGCACGGCTCCGGAGGTAGAGCGGGTCGTCTGGTAATCGGAAAGTCGCTGGTTCGGTCCCGGCTCCTCCAGAGAGCATGTGGAAGTGCCCTTGAGCAAGGCACTGAACGCCTAACTGCTCCTGATGAGCAGGTTTGGCGCCTCGAATGGCATACTAGAAAAGCGCTGTATAAATGCAGTCCGTTTACCATTTAATATATTATAAATGCCACCCCAATTCACAGAGAAAGACACAAGGATGGCAACATAAAGTGGGTAAAAAGCTCCCCTCTTATTCACTTACTCCTATATTGATCCCTTATTAGTACTTCAGATCATTTGAAGGCTACATAATGAATCCACGTTTGTGCGTTTTGAAGCAAACTGTACCTCGTAACTGCACTGTAAATTCGGTGAAAGAGAGAGAGCAATACGTGGCTTTTTTTCATGTAATTCCTCATGAGGTTGGAGCAAAAGCTCAACTTAAATGTGGCTCACGTGCAGTAAAAAGTAGGGCAGAGGCCACATCTGACAACATCTTTGTTCCCAGAAGGAGCAAAAGGAACCCATCTTTGCACGCTAAGCTACATCTCATGGCTGCTTTCACCATCAGTTCATCTACCCATAATTAAACATACTCTTTAGTTTTAATGCCTTTCATTTCAGGGTTATTGCTCGGAAATGTTCTATCACTGGGCTTTTTGCAATTATGATGACTCATGCTAAATGACTCTACATTCTGTTACTCCAGAGAAGAACATCAGCTTAATTTTATATGAAATATATGAAAAATGAAGGTTGATGTAAATGGCGGTTTGGCTGCATCTCTCGACGAGTTTGCTCCGTTGGGTGTACGTGTGGGTGTGTGCATGTGGGCGTATATGTGATACCCAGTCTCCGACGCTGCTTTCGGCCAGTGTGTGTCCTGAATATTATCCACCCTGGCCAGATTCGCTGCACAGGATGATGTTGATCTGATTCAGCTAGTGTAGACACACTGGGACAAACATCTGTTTGGAACAAACGGCGCACACACGCACATACATGCACATGCACACACCAATGCACGCAAACACATACCCCTACTCTCTGAGCACTCTTCCCTACACTTCAGCGTGCGTGCGCGCGCACACACACACACACTAACTGGAGAAGGCGTTGAGCATCTGTTTGGCCAGCACGAGTGCATTCGGTTATTCTGAGACACTGGCAGCAGCCCTCTATGGGCCAAGGAAAACTCTTCCACTGCAGCACTGAGTGACCACATCGCCGCCAGGCTTTCCACTCACTTCAGTCCTCACCCACGCCGGCATGCAGACACCATGATGGACACTCGGTCCCTTCCCCTTCAAAAGTCACCCGCCGAACACCCGTGCGTTAGGTCGCATTATGAAACATTTAAAGAAGTGATCCGTTTAACAGCGTGGTCTACCTGGCATGGCAACGATTAATCTAAAACAGGCTGTGTGCGTTGTTGAGGCCGTCTCCTCCGACGCAGTTGGCGGCCGCTCTTATGACGATATCAACAAAAAGAAACGAATCCAACACACAAACTATTGACATCTGATATCTTTGCCATCCTGTTGCTGTTTATGCCAACACTGACGGCGCTTTAACAGTTTCTCACTACAAGGAGGAAATAAGGAAGTCAACCAAATAATATATCACACATGTGCACACACACATAAATATACACACAAACACATCCACACACCTCAATCTTTCAGATGAACTGGTGACTAGCTCGAACCTTGCATATGCATAGATCTTGAAATAATGACTATGAATAATGTAAATATGAAGGTGGTGTCTTGTCTCAGTCTATCATGTCGTATCTTAACAAATGCATCTCTTAAGGGAGAGTCCGTTTAGCATTTATTGTGATCATACATCATGTCAGTGTCGTTTCACAACGGTATTCCTGTTGGGATTACTCCCAGATTGAATATTAGATGTCCCAATCGTTCTGTACTGTCATCAGATTTAATATATGTCTCAAGTCCTAGATGTCCTCAAATGATCCCTACTGTTGCAAGACCAAGGACCCTAAATTGAATGTTTGGTGGTATTAACCATCAGAACCTACTGTACTGCCATTTGCTTCCCACTGCATCTGCATCCGTTGAAGCTAAAAATCACCCCCCTTAATGTGACGTCAGTCTCTAAACAAACCTTTATTTTAAATAATTTCATTATTACTGGGGACCTTGATTTCTTATTTCTTACAGAAACAAAGTTAAGACCAGGTGATCACAGCCAGTTGAATTGACTTTGTCCTCCAAATTATGTATTCTTCAGCTTCCCTAAGGCAAGTGGCTGCAGAGGCGGCCTTGCTGTAATTTTCAAAAATCAGTTTAAGCGCAGCCTTATTTCTGTTAATAACTTAGCAAGTTTTGAGGTAATTATGTTTAAAATTGCCTCTGTCTTTCCAGTTCTCTGTATTTTTATTTATCGACCCCTAACTTTAACCCTGTTTTTTACTGAATTTTCAGAATTCCTAGCCTCTGTGATTCTTAAGTACAATAAAATTATGATAGTGGGGGATTTTAACTTTCATGTTGATAGTACCTCAAATCATGCAGCAACTGAGTTTTTAAATATTACTGAGTCCTACAATTTTGTCCAACATGTGCATGGTCCAACCCAAAACTGTGGACACACTCTAGACCTAGTGTTTACACTTGGTTTGACTCCAACCAGTATCCCCACTGGAGAGCTTGCTGTCTCCAACCATATGTGTATCCTGCTTAATACAGTTTTCCAAGCTACCATAAAATCTTCTAAGCAAAAGGTACAATTCCCTGTTCTCAGTAAACACACAGCTCAGTCGCATTCCTCATTTTTTATCACTGCTTGTGTTAATTGCCCATTTTTACCAATACAAACTACCAGTTGGGCGTCTTTAATCTATCTTCAATGCTTATTTATCCTTGACATGGTTGCTCCTATCAAAACTAAACTCAAGTCCTCTGTCAGAAAAGCCCCATGGATGAACGAAGAAATTTGTGACCTTAAAAGAACCTGTTGAAGAACTGAACGCACATGGAAGTCCAGTAAACTGCAGGTTCATTATTTGTTGCTCAAAGACTCATTAACTTCAGACAATTGTAAAGTAAAGGAAGCCAGGCACCAGTACTTCTCACAGCTAATCTCTGCCAACCAGCAGAGCCCCAGAATCCTCTTTAATACCCTCAATAAGCTTCCCCTACTGCAGACACTTCTTCCACAGCTGACGGCAAAAAAAAAAAAAAAGAAAACTTAGCCTTTTCATAGAAAAAATTGCTCATGTTGGAGTAAATATCATTTCTCCCATCTCTAATGTAGCCCTCTCTTGCCCCTCCTTGGATTTGTTGGATTGTTTTAGACCAATATCACTGCAGGATCTTAAGAAAACTGTCACTTATATGAGACCCCCAACAAGTCCCCTTGATATTATCCCGACAAAACTGCCCATCATCAATGGCTCTCTGACCTCTGGAGTTGTACCAGATCTTATTGAAATGGCTTGTGTTCAACCACTGCTGAAGGGACCTGGTTTAGATCCCACAAATTAAAAAAAAAAACCGTCCAGCCAGTTTCCAACTTGCTTTTCATTTAAAAAATCCTAGAAAAGATAGTGCTGGACTAAATACCTACAGGCACTTAAAAACAACAATATTTTTTAAATGTTTCAATATGGGTTCCACAAGCTATACAGCACAGAAACTGCCCTTCCAGAGTAACAAATTATTTACTGATGGCTACAGACTCTGGTGCATGTTCCATGTTATTATTGCTTGACCTCAGTCCAGCTTTTGATACGATCGACCATTCTGTCCTTATTGACAGACTGAAACAGTGGGCGGGTATTATGGGAACTGCTCTGGACTGGTTTTCCTCGTATTTACCAGGGAAATTTTCATTTCTGTTGGTGAATTTACCCCTCAAACTACTCAGTCTAAACACGGAGTACCACAAGGGTTAATTTTGGGACCAGTACATGTTATCCTTGGGACAGATAATCCGTCACCACAACATCTCTTTCCATAGCTACGCAGATGATACACAGCTGTACCTGTAATTTAAAACTTTGGACACCAGCAAATTAGCTTCACTACATAGCTCTCTATTTGACATAAATAGCTGGATGTCCAAAAATTTCTTAAAATTTAACTCTGACAAGACATAAGTTCTCATCATTGGCCCTGAACATGTCTCAAAACAAATAGAACTACTCCTTGGCCCCCCTCACTCCCAACATAAAATCAGCTACAAAAAATCTGGGTGTTACCCTGGATTGTAACTTGAGTTTGGAGCAACATGTAAAAAAAAAAAAAAAAAAGAAAGAAAGAAAAAAGTAGTCCAGTCGTGTCTTTATCAACTGAGGAACATTTCCAAAATTAGATCAGTTCTGTCCTTCAGTAACACAGAGAAAATTATACACGCTCTTATATCCTCCCACCTCGATTACTGTAATACCTTGTTTACTTGCCTGAACAATCGAGCTATAGAGCAGCTGCAAATTGTTCAAAATTCAGCAGTTAGACTATTGACCAAAACAAAGTAATTTTCACACATCACACCAATCCTGGCTTTACTGCATTGGCTTCCAGTCTCTTTTAGAATCCATTCTAAAGTGCTTTTAATAACATACAAGGCTCTGAACGATCTGGCACCAGAATATATAACTGAGCTCCTTACTACATCTTACTGTCCAAACAGGCCTCTCAGGTCTGCCAGTCTGGGTCTTTTAACTATTCCAGAGTCCAGGTCGGCTCCATGGCTCTGGGACAGCCTCCCACTGAGCATCAGGTCAGCTGACTCTTTCGCTGCTCTTAAATCTTGTCTTAAAACTCACTATTACAGAATGGCTTTTCCCAATAACTGATTTTCCTTGGTTCAGGTGCTGTTGGTTTTATCTCTTTTAATTCGTTTTTTTTTAATCTTGTGTGTGTGTGTGTGTGTGTGTTTGTGTGTGTATGTTTATGTTTTGGTGTGTGTGTGTGTATGTGTGTGTGTGTGTGTGTGTTTACATTATGTGTATGTAGGTGTGTGTATATGCATATCTTTCATTATTTATCTCTTGCAATTATCCCTAATTGCTGCTTATCTTTTAAGTTGTATATATATATATATATATATATATATATATATATATATGTGTGTGTGTGTGTGTGTGTGTGTGTGTGTGTGTGTATATATTCCTTGGTTCAGGAGCTGTTGGTTTTATCTCTTTTATTGAGAGTTACATGTTTTGTGTGTGTGTGTGTGTGTGTGTGTATATATGTGTTTATTATGTGTATGTAGGCATGTGTATATGCATATGCTTCATTATTTATTTATTGTACTTGTTCTCCAATGTTGCCTATGTTTTGAATTTCTTCACCCTGGAAAGCACTTTGTGTTTATTGTTTGAAATGTGCTCTATAAATATATAATTATTATTATTAATATTATTATTACTGCATTCGTATCTCTGACAGCTGGGTGTGGCAAAAGTGTGCGTGTCTGCAGGTGTGCATGTGTGCAAGCATTTTTGAGAGAGACAGAAGGTGTTGCTACAGGGACCAAATAAAAAAGTTAGTATACAGAAAGAGAGGGGAGAGCAGGAGGATGAAAGAGAGAGAGAGAGAGAGAGAGAGAGAGAGAGAGAGAGAGAGAGAGAGAGAGAGAGAGAGAGAGAGAGAGAGAGAGAGATGAAAAGACAAGAGAGAGTACTTTGGTGGGGAGAGTTAAGCCAAGACCTGGAGGGGTTTCCAGTTATTTACATATGCAGATTCTGGTCACCCTAGATCCCTACCCTCATCAAGAGAAAACCAATTAAAACTCTCCTCATTTAATGTTTACGTTAATTAACCATAACAATTAATGGCTTTCCAAAGTCCTATTGTGGCTTTTTTTCAATTAAAAGCTGCCTGTGACAAAGGTTGCCATCCAGTTCTATAAATCGTTTCGACAATTCTCTGGTGAGAAGAAGATGCCCATCTCGGAGTTTAGTGGATGAGTGAAACAGGCTCATATATCACTCCTATTTCCTTTTGTTTTGTGCTTTGTCCATGTCCCACCTGGCCACAAGAGCAAAATTCCTTTCTTCTTTTTAGCCACTGTGTATAAGTGACAGCATGTCGTTTAGCAGTATTTGTGTAGATATGCATGATCAGATGTGCATACAGTATGTGTGATTGTATTTATATGTGTGTGTGTGTGTGTGTGTGTGTGCATGCGCACGTACATATTTGCAAAATGTGCATATGCGGGTGTCAGTGTCCAGCCATTCAACCAGAAGCACTTGTACTGGTCAGCAGATTGTTGGGTGAGACCCAGTAGACCATTAGCTGTCTGTAGCTGCCAGGGCTGAGAGCTGATAATGACAGGAGGTGTACACACCCTGGGGGTCTGACAGACTCAGGGCACCGTGCCACCTCACTACAGCCTTTACTACTGGCACCAGAGTTATGATGGCAGCCTTTAACGCTGGCACCGACACAGCCATGGCAGAGGTATCCCTGGTAGTATCATTATGGTAGGAATGGAGGGGGGGAAAAAAAGGGGGGGAATAACCTGTTGTAACAGCCATTACCCCTGGCTGTCAACCAAAATGGCAGCCGGGGCTAATGGTGGAAAGGCCACTATGGCGCCATTATTTTTGGTGACATACTCTTGGCAAAAGCATTCAGTTCCCTGTGGAACATCGGATGACCTTACCGTTTTTCAGAATAGCTATGAACCAGCAGATTACTCATTCATATAAGCCCTTTTCACTACAGAAACCTGATCAGTGGGATCACCGGTTCGAATCCCCGCGTTACCTACGGCTTGGTCGGGCATCCCTACAGACAGCTACAGAGCTGGGTGTGGGTATGTGCCCTGGTCGCTGCACTAGCGCCTCCTCTGGTCAGTTGGGGCGTCTGTTGGGGGAGGGGGAACTGGGGGGAATAAGCGTGATCCTCCCACGCGCTACGTCCCCCTGGAGAAACTCCTCACTGTCAGGTGAAAAGAAGTGGCCGGCGACTCCACATGTATCGGAGGTGGGGGGGGGGGCAGCAATGGCTCGGAAGAGTGAGGTAATTGGCCGGGTACAATTGGGCAAGAAAAAAAAATCCAAAAAAAATAAAAGAAACCTGATCAGCAACAGCTCCTCGGTAAAATCCCATTAAATGGTAAATCCAGTTCATTGACAGCGGGCACGTTGTTGCCCACAATAGAAAAGGCCTGCATCTATTTTCTTTTATTTTCCCTTTCTTTTCTTTCTTTGCACAACACGCTTTCAACCTGTTAGTTCCTGGAGGAAGCTGTCCTCCCCCGGTTTGCACAGAGAAAGCGTCGGAAAATGGAAAAGGGGAGGGGGGGAGAGAAATGACTTTGAAAATTACGTTTTAATTTCCTCCTCCTTTCCCAAACGCCCATTTCCATGTCAGTCCGGCAGTACTTAACGTAACACTGTAGCTCCTCTGCCTCACAACTGCCTGCCAACACAAATACCCTGTTGACCCTCACAACGCCCTCACACACACACACACACACACACACACACACACACACACACACACACACACACACACACACACAAAATGACAATCAGCATAAGCATGTAATATGTGTGTGTTCCTTTCCAAACACCTCTGTGCCCTCCAACCTCATTCAGCCTCTCTCACCCGGCGCAGAACACTCTGATTTGCACTAATCTCCCTGTACACTCTCAGGGCTATTGTTTCTCTATACTGTGAGCTTTTTCATGTGCCACTCACTGAGCTCCCCTCTCATTTTAATACTCCAACTGTGCCAGAAGCTAAAAACAGTCTTAAGCCCCTTCTCCCACTGTATATTAAAAAAAAAGAAAAGAAGAAATCTCTTCGCCCACCTCTTCTGCCACTCTAATCGGATGGCTGTGACCTACCATTAGAGCGGCGAGTATTAGTTGGACAGTTATTTCTGCTCCGCAGTTTGTGTACACAAGCAGACTCGCGGCTGCCCAGACTCCAGGCACAACGCGTGATGTTCTGATTTCATGACTGTTGCCATGGCGCCGAGATGGGAATGGAAGGAGGGGGTATGTATAAGCTGGAGACAGTCGCCGAGGGAGCGAGGGATAGAGAATTATCACACATGCGTATACATACATACACATGTATGCATACAGGGAAGTCGGGGGGCCACACACACACACACACACACACACACACACACACACACTCTGTCCTAACTTCCCACTAACCTCCAGCACAGTCCAGTAGGTCTTCCCTTGGATCAGTGAGCTGCGGAGGGCCAACGTCAGGACTATGGAGGGGGGCCAACATTCTGACAGCTTGTCATGTACCGAAGCCTGCATGGCTAACTATGTGATGAGGCCACTATAAAAAGAGAGAGGGAAAACAACACCACCGCTGTCTAGCCGAGGTGGTTAGAACGAGAGACCAGGTGAATCCACAACAGCTTCTCGGCGTTTCCTAACACGGCTAAAAGGGCGGTTCAATAGCCACCGTTTCCCCAGCTCCGGCGGATGTGTTTATAGCTGTGCTTCCTCCGGCCAAGCGCGACGCTGGGGTTAAGTTGATCATCTCTCACTCTGGTAAAATGGCCAAGGGAGTCCGTGTACCACTAGATCAACTCTACAACTTAAAGACCCTAAACGTTACAGCTCAGATGATCGATATGGCACTGAGCAATGTTCTTTACGAGCTAATAGACAAATCCATTCCTGCAAACCCCCCTGGGCCTCAGGAAGCCGTGCAGGGAGCCGGAGTACACCGCCGTTTCTCTGGCGCGGCCACTTACACCTAGACTCGTACGGTCAAGCACACACACACACACACACACACACACACACACACACACACACACACACACACACACACACACATAACCTCAGGGAGGAAGTCGTGGAGACAGTGGCATACTGTATCGACTGTGTTACTGGGGAGTGTGTGTTTGTTTGTGTGCGTGTGTGTGTGTGTGTGTGTGTGTGTGTGTGGTTGTTTTTGCACATGTGAATATGTCTCCGTGTGAGAAAGTGCTGCAGACCACACGTTCCTCTTGAGGTTAAAAACGGTTACAGAACTGCCAAAAGGAGATTCATGTTTCCTTACATCAGTGGGAGGAAAAACACATAACACCCATTTCATCCAGATTGCTTAAACGCTCTCCCCTGACCCTGGCGGATATCAGAGCTGACATGAAATGATTGTAATTCCCCGACTATCTAATTAAAAGTCGAGATTTCCGAACAACTGTTGGTGTTGCATCACATGGTGGGGAGAGCTCTTGAAAGTCAGATGGCTGGATTTCCACTTGAAATATAAGCTTATTTAACACCTGTTGCCATTTCATCAGGTTCCGCCGGTTTACCGGGGACGGTTTCCCAAAACTACAATTAAACAAGTGCGGCTGCAAAACTCTTGCCATGAAAATGATAATGATGGCCCGCTCGTCCTTCTTATCCTACCCGGTGCCCCGGCTCCCCCGGCGTGGCTTTCCGCCTTCCGATCTGTCTGGTGTCTCTTCATCGCCTTCCTTTCTGCACTGTCTCCTCATTAAACCGCGAGGTCACTCTTTCGCTCTGCTCTTTCACCCGCCGCCGTTGTGCCCTTGCTAATTGGCCCCGGGCCACGCCGGGGACGGACGCGGTGCGACGTGCCTGCATTAGATCAGCGGCGCGGCGCCCATGCGGCTTCCATGGTCAGCTTCATGTCTTTATGCATGCTCGGTAATCCAGGTAAGGATTATTAAATCGCGGGAAGTTGAACCGGTTCATCCGGACACAACGTTCAGTGGGAGAAAAGTTTCATCGCTCGTCTCGGTGACCTCTTCAGTCTCGACTGACTGCAGGCGTCCCCGCCCTGATAAACAACACGGCGGCATGACGACCGAAACCAACGACCGGTTTCATACGCAACTTGCCGGGACCATTAACTAGAGCGGTGTTGGATTATTCTCAAAACCTGGCGAGCGTGTTGTCGTTTACAGTGTCGTTGTCACATCAAGACAGAGGTGATTGTGTTACTTTTGCTGATCCCTTACTTACAGTGGAACAACATTTTAAGAGAAATGGAAATGAATCAGGATAGTTCTGATTATGTCTGCAGGTCCCCTTGTCCAGTAGTATTTGATGTAGTAATTAAAAGTGCAATGCAGTTACTGAATGCAAGCCCTTATAAAATAAATGAAAAGGTCAGTATTCACATTTCAAATGTTGTTAACATTTCTCCAAACTCTTTGGAGAGATTAGGGATTGCTTATGGCATGAGAAAGGCGTGTTCTGTCTCATAAAGAATTTAGGTGACTCACTGGATTTTATTTATATATATATATATATATATATATATATATATATATATATATATATCAATACAGATACAGGAAAAAGGTTTTAATACGTTGCAGTACAGGCCTGTTTCGTGCATCACGCACTCATCATATATATATCTTCAGCAGTCCATCAAAATGATGATGACTGTAATGCAGTTTAAGCTCGACAAGCTCGCCTGTGGGCCATCAAGCCTGCATTAGAGAGACAGTATCGTCCACATTTGTCACAGACGAATGTTGTTTGAGTTGGTCTGTTTTGTTTTGCATGGTGTGGCTTATCATCTTATTATAGGCTTCTTGTCTCTTTATTTTATATACATATATATATACATCCACTATCTAAGCTGCTTATCCCAACTGGAGTCACAGGGGATGCTGGACCCTATTGCAGCAGTCATTGGGGGGCAGGCATGGAGACACCCTGGACAGGTCGCCAGGCCATCACAGGGCCGACGCACACACACCTAGGGACAATTTAGTACGGCCAATTCACCTGACCTACATGTCCGCCAAGGTTGGACAACCCCGGAGTTCAAACCCAGGACCTTCTTGCTGTGAGGTGACCGCGCTAACCAGCTAACCACTGCACCACCGTGCCGCCCCGGTTTTGCATATATATATATATATATATATATATATATATATATATATATATATATATATATACACACACACACACACACATATATCGTGGCTAATGAGAACCCTACATACTGTGTAAAGATAAGCTTTTGGACTTTAACCATCGGCACCATGAACAGTCATACCAATGAGCACACTTGGCCCAGAAAAACCAACAAAAAAAAAAACAAAGCACGATTTCTATTAGAAAATAACTCAGAGAAAAGGTCTCACATGACTGTGCACAACGGCAAGCCAAGAAGCTCAGCTGTCCACTGATAAAGACTGGTCTTAATGAAGATTAATAAAGGCCCTGCATTTCATCTTAAAATCCTTTTAGTATGTGCCGGTGCCAAGCACTGAATCATAGGTTTTGGGAATAAATTGTTATTTAGTTTTTTTTCTTTGACTGATTTTCTTTTGAATCCAGAAACTTTCTACCTGGAAATCCACTGCAGTTATGTTGAGGCTGCCAACCAATGGATAAGTTAATATATATATTGGCATGCACGTCGTGTTGTGCAGACTGGTTATACCGTTACCGCTTTGTTTTTGATCACGACCGCTTTCATCAGGCGTGATTGCTACCTTGGGTACACTAAATGTTGCAGGCAATTTGTAAAACTATTTTCTTCAAACCATTATCTGCCAGTATATGGTGGAAATAGAATACTCAAACCTTCCTCGTGCATTAATTTATCACAGTGATCAGACAGTTGCACGGGAGGGCTCGAGTATCAGGAAAATAATGGGTATCCTCTGGCCAATTGGAATCAAGTGCTTATCCTGGCCTGCTATAATTACTCAAGATATTTGCATTTTAGTGCAGAACTTTATCTACCAAAATGACTTTAAGAACATTTGATTGGCTTGGTACGTGCCAGTGCCTTCGAACGCATACCATTCGGGGACAGTATCCGACTATGAAAAATGGAAATCAGACCGTTGCTGCATCAATCCGAAAAGTACAGATTTACAATAAGCATTTATAGACGAGGGTAAATCCACATCTGATTAAGTTAATATTAGAGTGGACAACTAATTAGCGTCTGATTATAGGACAACAGTCTTGTAGCCCAGATAATACAGCTCATCTAGAAGGGCTTTCTTTGATCCTTCCACAGAGAAGTAATTGATGAGACTATGACACCCAATACATCTCTACTCAATTTCACTCCTCTCTCACTCTCCCTCTAGCTCTCTCCCCTCCCGCCCTCTCTCAGCTTCACTCCTCTCTTACTCTCCCTCTAGCTCTCTCCCCTCCCGCCCTCTCTCAGCTTCACTCCTCTCTTACTCTCCCTCTAGCTCGCTCCCCTCCTGCCCTCTCTCAGTTTACTCCTCTCATTCTCCCTTTAACTCTCTCTCTCCCCCGTCCCCCCTCTCTGTTTCACTCCTCTCATTCTCCCTCTAGCTCTCTCCCCCCCTCTCTCCCTCTCTCACACTCTCTCCCTCTCAATTTCACTCCTCTCTCGTTCTCCCTCTAGCTCTCTCTCTCCCCTGTCCCCCCTCTCCTCCCACTGTTTCACTCCTCTCATTCTCCCTCTAGCTCTCTCCCACTCACTCTTCCTCTCTCTCTCCCCCCTCTCAATTTCACTCCTCTCATTCTCCCTCTAGCTCTCTCCCCCCTCCTCCCTCTCTCTCTCTCAATTTCACTCCTCTCTCATTCTCCCTCTAGCTCTCTCTCCCCTCCCTCTCAATTTCACTCCTCTCATTCTCCCTCTAGCTCTCTCTCCCCCCCTCTCTCCCTCTCTCACACTCTCCCTCTCTCAATTTCACTCCTCTCTCGTT
This sequence comes from Lampris incognitus, assembly GCF_029633865.1. NCBI lineage: Eukaryota > Metazoa > Chordata > Actinopteri > Lampriformes > Lampridae > Lampris > Lampris incognitus. Next base: position 16,122,355 of record NC_079211.1, read on the forward strand.
CTCCCTCTAGCTCTCTCTCTCCCCTGTCCCCCCCTCCCCTCCCACTCTGTTTCACTCCTCTCATTCTCCCTCTAGCTCTCTCCCCCTCACTCTTCCTCTCTCTCTCCCCCCTCTCAATTTCACTCCTCTCATTCTCCCTCTAGCTCTCTCCCCCCTCCTCCCTCTCTCTCTCTCAATTTCACTCCTCTCTCATTCTCCCTCTAGCGCTCTCTCCCCTCCCTCTCAATTTCACTCCTCTCATTCTCCCTCTAGCTCTCTCTCCCCCCCTTTCTCCCTCTCTTGTCCCCTCTTTCCCTCTCTCTACCCCCTTTCTCCCCCCTCTCCTTCTAGCCCTCTCCCCCTTCTCTCTCTCTCTCCTCCTCTATCTCCCCCGCTCTCTCTCTAGCCCTCTACCCCCTCTCTCTCCTCCTCTCACTCTCATTAGCTTGTCCATTCCCTTTTTATCAGCATTTGTGTCAACCCTCCCTCTGCATAACTAAGTGTCAGTGTCACTGGCAGTGAAGTATTTACATGTTGATTAATTTCTTTGCAACTCTCAGGCAGCCTGCATGTGTGTTTTGTGCTGCACATTAGTGTGCGCGCGAGCGGTAAACTCTGTTTGAACCACATTTTGCCTTTCTACTGCCAATCTCGTCTTGTTCTAGTGTTGTAGCGATGTCAATTCAAGGTGTTGATGTTTGCCTGAGTTTGTCAGCAGGTCTGACTGGTGCTCCAGAATGCCTACAGCCTCCCTCAAGGGAAGTGTCACAGTTGGACACGCACACACGCACAAACATACAAACACACTCACGCAGATAGAAAACGCCACGTAAAGATGGATGCGCACAAATGTCTGCGGACTGTCTCTCATTTTCTTACCAGCCCACCCTCTCTCTCCCTCTCTCTCTCTCTCTCTCTCTCTCTCTCTCTCTCTCTCTCTTTCACACACACACACAAACACACACACACACACACACACACACACACACACACACACACAATGACTAAATTGACTTGTCAGCTTCAATTTGACCAGGAACAAAAGGATCCTGCCAGTTTGATGTTGACATCATTAATGGGTTTTGTGGGGGGGGGGGTGCAGTGGCTTCGAAGACAAAGCGAGTGCAAGGTCGGTCCGACTTAAAATGCACTTTCATTTTGGCAGGGGCGGTGGCTTTTTGATTCGGGTCCCTTTTCGCCCGTCGACGTCCCCGCCGACGTCCCCCCCCCCCCCCCAGTGGCCCTAACTTTCATGATTGTTGGGAACAGCGGGGCATGTGAGACTTTGTTGTGCTGACGGAGAGAAATGTGACATCCATAATGCATTTCTTATTAGAGGATGCCACGCGTGGACTCACCTGGCCACGTGTCAGATGGAGATGGACGGGAAGAAGATGAGAATAAATGAAGAGGGCACAGGCAGTCAAAGGAAAAATAAGGTTACCAGGGAGGGGGAAAAAAAACAAAGAAGAAAGGAAAGGAACATACGGGAAACAGGAGGAACAATTTGCTGGATGCGGGGTTGGGTGGTGAGGAGGGTGTAGGATGTGTGCTCCTCTGTGCGATGCGTAACATTAAGAGCAAGGGATCCTCTGTGATAAACCGTCTCTGCTGGCGCAGTGTGCTGTGGCAGCGGAGCAAAACGCCTCCAACATTCAAATCCTCTCTTCTATCCTTTCATCCATCCCCATTTCCTTCCCCCTCCCCCGGCTTTTCTTCTTGTTCTTCTTTTTCTTCTCCTTCTCCACTCTCCCTGCGCCTGTCTATCCGTCCCTTCCTCTGCTCTGGTGCTGACCCTGGATAAAGATGGACTCCCTCATCTCAGTGGGTAATAACTTAGGTTAATACGCACGGTCGTCTCAAATTCATTACTGTGTAAGCTGAGAGCAATGTGTCTCCCTTCCTCTCCTTTTTCTCCATTTCGCTCTCTCCCCTCTCTTTTATCACCTTTGCTCTGTCCCTTTAAATCCCTCTTTTGATCTCTCTTCCACCGCATGTCTCTCTCTCTCTCCCTGTCCTTTGTGATAGTGAGGTTATACATGGGACAGACATGCAGAGTGATGGAGAGGCGTATCCAATCCCCCCACTCATTAAACAGCACTGGGTACCTCCCAGTGTAAACAAGCCCATCCTAGCACTCTCTCTCTCTCTCTCTCTCTCTCTTTTTCTCTCTCTCTCTCTCTCTCTCTCTCTCTCTGTCGTCCTCAGTCGCTACCCCGCTTCTCCTTCACCTGTTTTACCCTTAGCCCCTATTCTTTTATTCTCATTCTAATTATACCATTACATTACCATTTCTATTCACTCATTACCATTTTCCGCTCTCCCCGGTCTCTCATTCTCCCCCTTTCTAATTCTTTTTTTCCTCTTTATTTTCTTTCTGTCACCCCCAGCCCCCCCCCACCCCCGCCCATACCAGTGAATGCGTTCCACCTTTTTGAGGCACGTAAACAGACGATGCCCTTGGGAGGGGTTGGAGAGCTCTGTCTTTGTTTGTGCATGCCTCTAACTAACTCTCCATCTGCGGGGAGCCAAGCCAAGCCCAGCGGTGCAAGACAGATAGCTGGCACATCCCCAGACTTTCCAGCCTCTTCTCCAGTCACTCCCGTACCTTCATCTCTCCTCTGCACTGCTCCTCCACTCCACGCTAAAGTCTTCAAGCGTAAGCAGGTGCCATCTGCCCTCCGGCTCTCTTCAGCCCTTGGGTAGACATTCTACCTCTATGACTCCTTTTCCTCTGGCCTTAACCCAAAATCTCCCTGAGCCTGCAGTAGCCATTCAATCCCTTCCAAGCAATCACTATGGATGTCTTCCTGGTACTATTCGCAGCCTGCCAACAGCTTCCATCCATGGTCAACCCAAGGTTCACTTCCAGTCTAAGCTTGCTTCAGATGCAAAGTAACTGATGCCACACTCTCAGTATTTAGCCACTTCAAAGTGTCTTCAAAGAATGGAGAACTAAACCATTAGCATCAGCTAAAAGGACTGTATGGGGTCCAATTGGGCACCCATCCAAAGCTGTTGCTTGAACCTTGAAAAAACAAAACGATGTTTTACGTTGTTTCTTCTCGTTCCTGGTTTATAAATCTTTTGAAACACGATGCCTTTAGAATGTGATTTACAATAGTTTTACAATACCCAACAAAATATTGATTTTTGAGCATGCTACACACCTCAAATCATATACATTGCTGCATGTGTAACAATGCACTCGCAATAGTCCAGCATACTGTACCCTCCGCTAAGATGGTGCAGCTCTTTAGTAATACTTCCCTCTATATGATGCCAGGAAGGACGGGTTGCTTATATAAACTTTCTCACAGCGTATCTTGCATTTATTGGAGGGAGACTTGCTTTTTATAGTCTTACTTAATTCATGCAAGCAACCTGTCCTTCCTTGTATCCTATTAACAACAATGCACCAGATCCATCGAAAGAGCACATGTGCGGTTACAATCAAGACACAGCAGCGCTTCCATTTTCTCTATTTTCAACCTCCTCCTATATGTTTCATGCAGAGACGGACAACACCCTGTGCTGACAATTTAAGTATTTCAGGTTACCTATAGTAAAGTAACTCACCATTGTCAGGCTCAGACTTTCTGTCATGCTCGGTATCAGTGAGAGAGAGGGCAGAGTTGGCACGGCTTGACAGGCAAGAGCTCTGCTCCGACTTCAGGCCTCGCATCCACATGTGCTGAAGGCCGTGGGCAGGGGAGGGATCTACTTCCGGCTCCGTGTCCACATCAGAGCCCACGCCTAGGGAGTAGCCACGGCCAGGGACATGAGCTGCGGGTCCAGAGCACAAAGCCTCTTCTTCCTCCTCCTCCTGGTGCTGTTGTTGTTGTTGTTGCTGTTGTTGCTGCTGCTGCTGCTGGTGGAGGTGGTAGTCTGGGCTCCTCATCTGCCCTGCCTTACAGAAATCTAAATCTGGAGGAGGTGGGAGGAAATTAAGAGAGAGGGGAAGAAATACCCATTGAATTTTTGTACGCATATTTATTCCTGTATGAGTATCTACATCTACATTTTACTTCAAATCTAAATTGACAGATACACATAAATCTGCCAAAGGCCTCTATCTGATTCAACCAAGATGATCAGGGTTTTTCTGTTTTTTTGGGGGGGGGGGTTCTCCCCTTTTCTCCCCAATTGTATCCAGCCAATCACCCCACTCTTCTGACTCATCCCGGTCACTGCTCCACCCCCTCTGCCAATCCAGGGAGGGCTGCAGACTACCACATGCCCCCTTCGATACATGTGGAGTCACCAGCCGCTTCTTTTCACCTGACAGTGAGGAGTTTCACCAGGGGGACGTAGCGTGTGGGAGGATCACGCTATTCCCCCCAGTTCCCCCTCATCCCCGAACTGGCGGACCCGACCGACCAGAGGAGGCCCTATTGCAGCGACCAGGACACATACCCACATCCGGCTTCCCACCCGCAAACACGGCCAATTGTGTCTGTAGGGACACCCGACCAAGCCGGAGGTAACACGGGGATTCGAACTGGCGATCCCCATGTTGGTAGGCAATGGAATAGACCGCCACACTACCCGGACACCCCTCAGGATGATCAAGGTTATTTTTTTAACTGTCAGGTGATTATTTGGCCAAAGAATAACAATCTACCACTAAGAGAGGCAGGCTATATATGAGCAGGCATTTATTAAAAGTTTCAGTGTACTCGTCTTACCTAAACATAAGCCTAGATTTTTCCTCTTTCTAGCTCTATACCATTTGCAGTGAAGATATATCCTGTTCGGACTGCATTATGTGTGTTCTTGAGGTAGAGATGTATTGAACCGCTGCTCAAACAGAGCACTGATCTCATCTATATTCTCCTTGGTGGGGGGAAGAGATCAGATAAAGATCAAACCTTATTAATATTGACTCAGACTGAGGGAATAATTGAGCCTTATATGCTTTCAGGTATTAGAACACCCTCCAATGCCAAGCATCAACCTGTTATCCGAGAACATCATATACACTACGCAGGTCCTCTGGTTACACTTTAATTCAATTCAATTCAATAGAGCTGTACTTTTTTATTCCCTAGAGGAATTTGAGTAAATTTTCTTCTTTGCCACCTATGTTAGCTGTTTTGACTTTATATTTTTAAGCGAACGTGATGGAACTGATGTAATCAGAGAAAAAATGCAATGCTGTACAATGCAGACAGTATTGTAGTCCGATATACCACAGGCCATGAAAGTCGGCTGCTTTAACAGTACTGTATACCGATGGAAAATGGAGTTGTTTGCCAGAACACTTAGTATGGCTACTATATGTGTTAAGGTTAGGTCATTTGAACAGAAACCGCAAGTGTTTTACGAAACGAAAGCCCCGGTTCTGTTGACCACTCCATTGACCAGTGATGTGACCTGCTGTGCCTGGCTGATGGGGTCAGGCCCTGCAGCAACTCACACAATGTTCTGCAGGAATTACACCCAACATGAGATTGGTCACCACTATCCACTAGACTTTTGCTAAAATTGGCTGCAAGGGTAGACTTGGAAAATAGATGAGCTTGTGTCTTTATGCATGCTAGTAGTAGTAGTAGTAGTAGTAGAATTAGATGAGTTTATGTGATTACATTGGATAAAAAAATCGACAGCTACGTTAGAAACGGTTACCACACACATTTTTGTGGAGAAAATGAATATTGCAAAGTGTTTTCAGCAATTATTCAAAAGAAAATCTAAATTTTTTAAGGTCTAAAAAAAACCCCATTTCCACAGCATTCATGTCAATGTACTCACCGCTAGTTAGTACAGAAAGTGACATTTCTGAATGCGCTGCACCCTTGAGCAATTCCACCAGAAGACTACTTGTCAAGTTTTATCGAGGAGATTACGGAGTTAAATAGGTGAATTTTACCATGACAAGCCTTTTAGATAGTCAAACATTTGAGCTTACAGCTCAGTTTTGACATCTCAAATTTACTTTTTCACATGCTGTAACTGATTAAGACATCTCTGCAGTACAGTAGCAAATATGCGCGATACCTCATCCATTATTTAGCGTAACAATTCCACATTCCTCGACTGGTTTTACGTTGTGATCTACCAAAACATGTATTTTAAAAGCCAAAATGCGTATTTAGATATATATACTAATGAATTGTGAGAAGGCAATTGTTAAAACAGATGCTCTACAGAAATTGGAATTTTCTTTGTAATAGATGAAACGTTAAAAAATTGCAATTTGTCTCCTCTTATAAGTTGTTACAGATCTGTCAGTGTCATTATTTATTCTGCTCGGAAATATCATTTACCTACTTATCTAGTTATTTGCATGGGTAACAAAATCTTATTTACAAGTTGGGGTTTACTATTATTTACGGGGATTATTTATTATTTATTTATTATCATCATTATTATCATCATTCCAGCTGTTTAAACCCATTTCTAACCCGACTAAAAATATCAACACCCCAGTTTCACTTCAATTATGTAGAAAAATATAATCTAACTCTAGTCCTGGAAAATTATGTAATTAATTCCAATGTGAAACGTGGTCACCATTATCTTAACAGTTTTCACATAAGGTTTCACTTAACTGATTATGGTTTATAACTACATGCCTATGTATGTATATTCAAACTCTGAACTGCCAAAAAAAAACAAAAAACGAAACTATTTTGATAGTACATTTTCAATATTACCACATGCTACCTACCATAAGTCATGTTGAAATAAAATTCCTTTGATAGGTCACAAAAGCATTAGAATAGCAAGGGCTCCAGTCTTGCTGTAGTATCTTAACTACATGAAACAAGCACACACACAGGATTTGTTTACTTGTATTATTGATGAAAACTTCGGGAACACAACACAGCACAGCACAGCCATCTCTCCCTCATCTCATTTTTAACATGTGCCTGCACATTGTTTTTAATGACAATAAATTGAATTGAATCTCAGCAGGCATTCATTATACAACAGAACTACATCCGGGGAAGGTTCTAGGTAGTAATGGGTAAACCAATTTACTGCTACTGCCACCTAGTGGACATACAGGTAAGTGGAGCTGGTATATTACACAAGTTACTACACTCCCCCACCCTTGGGCTAACAAAAGGTTTCTCCACAGGGATCAACAATACTAATAACGATGAAACAAAGTAGGCATGTGCCAAACGTGACCTCCAACTAGTGTAATGTGATTCAACAGAACTCATTTTAGTCAACATTTAACAGTCACTTTCGAGGAAACAATTGTTTTTTGTTATAACATGTTTTCAATACTACCTAGGAAGTTCAGGGTGGACTACCTGACTCCCCCTCTCTGACCCCTGAGGTTCAATCGCAGGTCGCTGTTCAACCTCCGGGTTCTCTGACAGTCTCGCAGGAGCTACTTCTGAACTGTGTTCCAGCTCCTCTGGAGGTTCCATAGGTTGGTCTGGAGATTGGCAGGACCCCGGGTGACGTGCTCACACCTGGTCAACGTGTCTCCTCATCCTCTGTCCACTGCCAAGAATCACTGTATAGGAAACAGGACCAGAAGACGACTCAACTACAGCTGGAATCCCTTTTGGTCCTAAGCTGTAACTCCTTGTGTATACGGCATCCCCGGGCACAAATCTTCTCAGCTTGGCCATTTTGTCATGATGTTCTTTCTATTTCAGCTATTTCTGTTGAATTTTCAACTTTAGGTCAGGTTTCAGTAGGTCAAACGCAGATCGCAGTCATCTGGACATCAACATTTCTGTAGGCGACAACGCTGTCATCGCCTGAGGGGTGATGCAGTAGCTGAACAAGAACCTGGAAACTCTGGCCTCGATGCTATCTCCTCTCATCTTTTTCATCCCCTCTTTAAAGGTCTGCACTGCTCGCTCCGCTAAACCGTTAGAGGAGGGGTGAAACGGCGCTGATGTGACATGCTGAATCCCATTCTGTGACATAAAATGGCGAATTCTGCACTTGTGAAGCAACTGCCGTTGTCAGACACTTACATCTGTGGCAATCCATGGACTGTGAAGCACTGCCGTAGCTTTTCAATTGTTGCATGTGTTGTAGAGCCATTCAGCGGATAAACCTCTAGCGACTTCAAATGTGCGTCGATTATCACCAAGAACATCTTGCCCAAGAATGGCCCTGTGTAGTCCACATGAATGCAAGACCATGGCAGCTCGGGCCATTCCCAGGGGTGCATTAGGTGGCGATTTTCTGTTTTGCTGGCATTCTACGCATATGTTGACCTCCTTTTCGATATCCTCGTCCATCCACGGCCACCACACGAGACATGCCCGGATGTGACTGATGGAGCATCTTCAACAGAACAGACCGCCCCTGCAGAGGAATCACTGTTCTGGCTCCCCACAGGATACACCCATCTCGCGTACTCAACTCCAGACAGCGGGTGTGATATGGCATGAGTTGAGGATCCTTTACCTCTGGCCAGCCATTCAAGACATAGCTGTGCACCAAGGACAGTGTGGCATCCCTTGCCGTCCACTTCCTGACTTGTGACATGTTCACCGGTACATCGTCCATATGACCCATCATCAGCACTTGATCCTGTAAACTGTCATCCTCGACCAGCCCTGGAACTGGGAGTCTACTGAGAGTATCAGTGTTACTATGATACTTGCCCGGCTTGTAGATTATCTGATACTCGTATGCTCGAAGTAGAACTGCCCATCTCTGAATTCTTGGGGAAACCATCTGGGGGACAGGCTTCATCTCATGGAATAAGGATAGTAAGGGCTTATGGTCAGTGGCGATTGTGATTCTACAACCATAGAGATATTTATGAAATCTCTGTATTCCAAAGATCACGGCCAGGTCCTAGACACAAACCCCAGTGGCTTTTCTGTGCCATCGGGCATCTTGTGCGAAAGCACTGCTCCCACCCCATACAATGAGGCATCGCATACTAGGATCAATTCTCTGTCCGCAGAGTAACGGACTAGCACACTTGCTGATTGGAGAAGCTCTTTTGACTTTTGGAAAGCTTCATCTTGCTTTGTAGTCCATGCCCATTTTTCATCTTTCAGAAGGAACTGGTGCATCGGCGCAAGCAGCGTAGAGAGGTTGGGAAGGAAACGGTTATAGTATTTAAGTAAACCAAGATACGCCTTGAGCTCTGTGACACTGGACGGGGACGGAGCTTCCACAATGGCTTTAACCTTCGACTCCATGGGATGCAAACCCTGCGCGTCTACTTATGTCCCAGATAGTACACCTCATTTTCCAGCAATTGACACTTGCTTCCTTTTAGCCGTAACCCAGCCTTCTCCAGCCTATTAAGTACTTCATTCAGGTTTTGCAGATATTCTTCTTTGCTAGCCCCGGTGACGAGAATGTCGTCTAAGTATACTGTGACCATGCGTATGCCCTGTAGAAGACCCTCCGTTGTTCTCTGAAACACGGCCGGCGCCGACGATACCCCAAAGGGTAGGCGGTTGTAAATTAAAAGGCCTTTGTGGGTATTCACCGTGAGGTACTTTTTAGACTCGTCATCCATGAGAATTTGAGCGTATGCATGGCTCATGTCTAATTTAGAAAATTGCTGCCCCCCCGCCCCCTCCCCCGACAAGGCCGTAAACAAATCTTCAATTCTCCGAATAGGATACTGCTCTAGCGAAGAGACACGACTGACAGTTAGTTTGTAGTCTCCACAGAGTCTAACTGAGCGATCCAGTTTCAAAATTGGAACCACGTGACACGCCCACTACGAGTGTTTGACTGGCGTAATGATCTGCTCTTTTAACAGTCTGTTGATCTCTGCTTCTACTTTGGGGCGCACTGCGAATGGAACAGATCGTGGGCAGAAGAATCTGGGCGTGGCGTCAGGTGCAACATGGATTGTGGCCTGAACCCCCTTTAAGGTCCCAAGCTCATCTTTAAAAACATCCTTGTGCTTTGCAAGCACCTGTTGCAATGTCAGCTCTTCTACTTTCATATGCTCAATTTCTCCCAAATTAAGGTTTATTTGCTCTAGCCAACCGCTACCCAGCAGACTTGGACCAGTACCACCCACTACATAGAGAGGTAAGATTTTCTGTTGGTTCTGGTATTGGACATTTACCTCTGCGACCCCTAATACCTTTATGCTTTCCCCTGTGTATGTCTTTAATTTAATTGCTGAGGGCTTTAATGGAGGCTTTTTTTGCATTTGTCCACTGCACCTTAAATTTTGTCTTTCATTAAAGTGACCCTACATCCAGTGTTCAGCTCAAATTCCACCATTTTCCCATTGATTTACACGTCCACTGTAAAGGCTTTCACGCTTGCGTGGCTACTTTGTACGTTGTGCATTAAAAACGCTTGTTCCGAGCCCTGATTCGTCTGAATCAACTGTGACATGATGTGAGCGGCTGCTGTGGCCTCTGCCCTGCGGATCGCTACGGTGCCTTTGATCTCTGTTCGTTTTAGCTTCACTGCGCTTTTTCTTGTTTCTACACGCCCGTGCAATGTGGCCTATCATTCCACACGAATAGCCTTTTTTAAATCGGCAATCCGACGGTGCAAGTTTGCCTTTGCAACGTGTTGTGTTGCTAAGGGACCACTCAAAGACACACGTCTGTTAGCATACGCTTCTTTACTTGAACAACCAACGTCACCCTCCTTCTTCCCTCTTACAGTCACTTACATCCTACCTTGTCCTCTAGCTCCCCCTACTGTCCTTCAAATGCATCAACTCAAGACATCACACAACGTTACGTCTTTCGTCTCATCCTCTGCGCTTGCGATCCCAGTAGCTCACTACTGTGTTCCCCTATTCTATTGCATGCCGCTTTCCCTTACAAATCTTGAGCATGTTTGTCGGCGGACTCCATGGCTATTGCTGTTTTAAGTGCGTCCTCAAATGTGAGACTGCTTTCCGACAATAGCCTCCTCTGAACGCGTTCGTTGTTTATTCCGCATACGAGCCGATCCCGGAGCATTTGTAAAAGCGTTTGTCCGTAATTGCAGTCTTGCGCTCATCTCCGTAGCTCCGCCACATACTCAGCAACAGACTCGTTGGGCTTTCTCGTGCGCGAATCAAATTTAAAGCGCTGTACGATTTTTCTGGGTTTTGGGTTAAAGCGGTCTTTCTCCAACTCTTGGAAAGTGTTTTCTCCTGGCTTATCAGGGCTTAGTAAATTGCGCATCAGACGATACGTTTGAGCACTGACAACACTTCTGAGAATTGACTTCTGTTTGGCTGCATCCTCTATTCCGTTTGCGATTAAGAAACGTTCCACAACCTCACAGTATTCTTCCCAAGTTTGAACATTTTGGTCAAACGCTCCCAGAGCTCCTATTGTCCCGGCCATTTTCAATAAAGTTAACTTTCGTTTCTTCCTCCCCCCTCGTTTTTCCAGGACAAAAAAACAATTCCTCACCCACACGTTCCTCTCGTATACGCAGCGCTGTCCGGCTCGAACCTCGTCGCCAAATATGTAGTATCTTGACTACAAGAAACAAGCACACACACAGGATCTGTTTACTTGTATATTGATGAAAACTTCGGGAGCACAGCACAGCCATCTCGGCAGGCATTCATTACACAACAGAACTACATCCGGGGAAGGTTCTAGGTAGTGATGGGTAATACAATCTACTGCTACTGCCACCTAGTGGACATACAGGTAAGTGGCTCTGGTTTATTACACAAGTTACTATGCTTGCCTCGAGGTTTTTCCGTTGCGACCAGGTGCCAAAATAGTGCTAAGGGCTTTTCCACTGCCAGGCGAATTGTACTTGCGAGGTGTCTGTTGTTAAAGGACATAAAGGTGAGGAAGGGTCCAGAGCAGATTTCAAATTGAAAATCTGGCCACATCCGTATGATATAGAACTTAAAAAGGAGCAAAACTAGAGTCTTTATTATCTACATAGTCCTTTGCTATGTTTAATGTTGTGTCAATGGTCTGTCTATATAGAGCAAGGACAGAAGGATATGCCTTCTTGGACGTTAAAATGCAGGTAGTCCCCGGGTTACGAATGCCCGATTTACGAATGCCCGTACTTACAATCCGACCTCGGTAAAGCTTATTGTAAAAAATCGAGTTACACACAATGGTTCATACTAACGCACGGACGGACTACTTTGCGCGACGCTCAAAACACTGCGCGTTTTAGGCGGTTCGTCGGCCCGAGAGAGAAAAACGCCACGCCGTCGTCGCCATTTTAAGTCGGATCGCGTTAAACGTTGTTGTGTGCGTTGTGTTTTGACTTAAATTTTACGTGCGTTTACCCTCGTAATCGTGGCTTCGAAGTGTAACTCTGATGCAAGTGATGGTGATGCATCGAAGAACAGGAGAACGATCGCGACTGAAATGAAAGTGGAAATAATAAAGCGTTCAGAGAGAGGCGAAACGATCTTATCTTTTCACTTACCCTGGGAGGCAGGTAAGGGAGGCAAGCCCCGAGCGGGCTCTCGTTTCTGGCGTCAAACGGCCAGCCTCTTGTTGTGACTCGCTCCCGGGACAGTGGCAGGTGGGGAGTTTGAAATGTAAGAAATGCTTCTTTAATGTTTTATATACCTATACACACACATTCTCTCTCTCGATTATAAATAACGTGCTGTAGTTAGATTTACTATTATTACTGTATTATTATATTTATGATGTTTACGGTCAAATATATACTATATACTAAGACAAATATTTGACTAATTGATGCTAGATGTGAACTGTACATAACTGTTCCGGCTTACACACAGATTCGATTTATGAACAGACTCAAAAACGGAACTCGTTCGTAATCTGGGGACTGCCTTTACCATGTGAGGATTTCAGACTTGGGGGTATTCCCTCCAAGCTATCAGAAACACGACATCCTAGCATTGTAGTTTGTTCTGTGTTTTTGAGGTAAAAGCTTCACAAATGTTGCACAACAGCACCAGAGCCTTTCTCATTAAGTCACTAATTAGCCTGCTATAGGTAACAAACTAGCACTTGGTCTCAACCTTGAATGTGTGACTGGTCATTTTAATACAATCTCTCTGATGGTGTTCTATTATACTGGTAGCCACAATGCTCAGTATGTGGTCAAAAGTAGACCGAAACAATAGTTTGGTACTGGTAACATGGACTACTGTAAGCTGTCAAACCCCACAAGGCTGACATGTGAGCAACCGACCATGTCAAATTATTCCGCATGCAGACTTTGCCAATTAAAGATTCCCATTCAGATTCTGCCTTTACAGATGAAAGTAAGGTCGACCTTTCACATACTGGACCATCTAAGTTATAATTGACTTTGGAACAAACATGACCAAATATTTACAAATGATAATAGTAAGGAGAGGAGTAAAGCGGTATCACAGATGTGATTGTGGTGACTATTGCCATATCATCGTTATGCATAAATCTTTAACTTAATTATTGAAACATCTTTTTAGGGGGGGGTTCCCCTCCTTTGTCTCCCTAATTGAATCCGGCCAATTACCCCACACTTCCGAGCCATCCCGGTCGCTGTTCCACCCCCTGTCAAGCTGGGGAGGGCTGCAGACTACCACATGCCTCCTCTGATACATGTGGAGTCACCAGCTGCTTCTTTTCACCTGACAGTGAGGAGTTTCGCCAGGGGGATGTAGCGTGTGGAAGGATCATAGCATTCCCCCCAATTCCCCCTCCCCCCTGAATAGGCACCCCGACCAACCAGAGGAGACGCTAGTGCAGCGACCAAGATAGATACTCACATCTGGCTTCCCACCCACAGACACGGCCAATTGTGTCTGTAGGGACGCCCAACCGAGCTGGAGGCAACACAGGGATTCGAACCGACGATCCCCATGTTGGTAGGCAATGGAATAGACCACTACGCTACCCAGATGCCCTTAAACATCTTTTAATGGGTGAAGTGTAATGTGTATTCATATTGATTAACACATTTAGTGAAAGTCTTTGGTTTCCCTGCACTTCATAATAGACTGTACTGTATAAGCTGTATATTGGAAATCAAATTCAGCTTTGTGGGCTGCATCAGCTGGCTATTGGCAGAGGGGTAACACAATACTGTTATTGCTTTAAAAAGTTGACTTTTGTGTCAAGAAAAAATATTTCTTTCCAGCACATACCCTGGTTACAGGGTGAGACAGAACTAGAAAAGAGGTTTGTGTTCACATTTTCATCCAATTTCCATTATTTGACAGCTCTCATCTTGGGGATGAAATACAAAGAGAAAAAGTGAAAAAAGCGGGCATATATTTACATTTTCTCATTTACCAGATGCTTTGGTCCATAGCGACTTAAAAGAGAGGCAGTGATTACAAGATACAGACAGGTGTCAAATTAAAGGAAAAACCAAAATAAAGTGTCTTAGTAAGGTGTTGGTCCACGAGGAGCCTCCAGAACAGCTTCAATGCTCCCTGTCATACATGCTACAACTCTCTGAACTCTACTGGAGAGATGGAACACCATTCTTCCAAACATATTCCCTCATTTGATGTTTTGATGATGGTAGTTGAGAGCGCTGTCTAACACATTGGTCCAAAATATCCCATAGGTGTTCACTTGGGGTGAGATCTGGTGACTGTGAAGGCCATAACATATGATGTACATAATTTTCATCCTCATCAAAACCATTCAGTGACCCCTCGTGCCCTGTGGATGGGGACTTTGTCATCCTGGAAGAGACTACTCCCATTAGGATAGAAATTTTTCATCATAGGATAAAGGTGATCACCCAGAATAACTGTGTATTGATTTGCAGTAGCCCTTCCCTCTAAGGGGACAAGTGGACCTAAACCATGCCAAGAAAATGCCCCCCACAGCATAACAGAGCCCCTGGACCCCGTCAATGTAAGGGTCGGTGATTCAGGTTGTCCTTTATCACCTGTCTGTAAATACTATTAATTTAGTCTGCTTTGGAATCCTGAATACTGCAGTCTCAAAACAAATAGAAAATGTATATATCTACTCATATATTTTCGTAATGTGTGTGTGTGTGTGTGTGTGTGTGTGTGTGTTTGTGTGGTGTTAGTGTAGATAGCGGGACCGAAAACTAAAGCACTTATGATCCTAATTCTTTTTGGAGGTGGTAGGTATTGTCTCAGAGAGTAAGGGAAAAATTCCAGAAAATTAAAATTATGCATAATTATGCATAAATGTGCAAAATATGCATTTTTCTAAAAATGGCTAAAACCCACTTTTCTCGGCATTTCAGATGATTCTGAGCATTTGGGGGGAGGGAGTTGGAGTGGGGGGGGGTTTAGGGGCAGAGGGAAGAAGCGGGTGGATAACCAAACCGCTACATTGTAGCGGGGTTCTTCTAGTATATATATATACACTCACCGGCCACTTTATTAGGCACACCTGTCCAACTGCTCATCAACGCAAATTTCTAATCAGCCAATCACATGGCAGCAACTCAATGTATTTAGGCATGTAGACATGGTCAAGACGATCTGCTGCAGTTCAAACCGAGCATCAGAATGGGGAAGAAAGGTGATTTAAGTGACTTTGAACGTGGCATGGTTGTTGGTGCCTGACGGGCTGGTCTGAGTATTTCAGAAACTGCTGATCTACTGGGATTTTCACACACAACCATCTCTAGGGTTTACAGAGAATGGTCCGAAAAAGAGAAAATATCCAGTGAGCGGCAGTTCTGTGGGCGAAAATGCCTTGTTGATGCCAGAGGTCAGAGGAAAATGGCCAGACTGGTTCGAGCTGATAGAAAGGCAACAGTAACTCAAATAACCACTCATTACAACCGAGGTATGCAGAAGAACATCTCTGAATGCACAACACGTCGAACCTTGAGGCAGATGGGCTACAGCAGCAGAAGACCACACCGGGTGCCACTCCTGTCAGCTAAGAACAGGAAACTGAGGCTACAATTCGCACAGGCTCACCAAAATTGGACAATAGAAGATTGGAAAAACGTTGCCTGGTCTGATGAGTCTCGATTTCTGCTGCGACATTCGGATGGTAGGGTCAGAATTTGGCGTCAACAACATGAAAGCATGGATCCATCCTGCCTTGTATCAACGGTTCAGGCTGGTGGTGGTGGTGTAATGGTGTGGGGGATATTTTCTTGGCACACTTTGGGCCCCTTAGTACCAATTGAGCATCGTGTCAACGCCACAGCCTACCTGAGTATTGTTGCTGACCATGTCCATCCCTTTATGACCACAGTGTTCCCATCTTCTGATGGCTACTTCCAGCAGGATAACACGCCATGTCATAAAGCAAGAATCATCTCAGACTGGTTTCTAGAACATGGCAATGAGTTCACTGTACTCAAATGGCCTCCACAGTCGCCAGATCTCAATCCAATAGAGCACCTTTGGGATGTGGTGGACCGGGAGATTCGCATCATGGATGTGCAGCCGACAAATCTGCAGCAACTGCGTGATGCTATCATGTCAATATGGACCAAACTCTCTGAGGAATGTTTCCAGTACCTTGTTGAATCTATGCCACGAAGGATTAAGGCAGTTCTGAAGGCAAAAGGGGGTCCAACCTGGTACTAGCAAGGTGTACCTAATAAAGTGGCCAGTGAGTGTATATACACACACACACACACACACACACACACACACACACACAGTGGTGCTTGAAAGTTTGTGAACCCTTTAGAATTTTCTATACTTACGCATAAATATGACCTAAAACATCATCAGATTTTCACACAAGCCCTAAAAGTAGATAAAGAGAATCCAACAAACAAGACAAAAATATTATACTTGGTAATTTATTTAGTGAGGAAAATGATCCAATATTACATAGTTGTGAGTGACAAAAGTATGTGAACCTTTGCTTTCAGTATCTGGCGTGACACCCCCCCTCCCTTGTGCAGCAATACCTGCAACTGAACATTTCTGGTAACTGTTGATCAGTCCTGCACATCAGCTTGGAGGAATTTTAACCCATTTCTTCATACAGAACAGCTTTAATTCTAGGATGTTGGTGGGTTTCCTCACATGAACTGCTCACTTCATGTCCTTCCACAACATTTTGATTGGATTAAGGTCAGGACTTTGACTTGGCCATTCCAAAACATTAACTTTATTCTTCTTTAACCATTCTTTGGTAGAATGACTTGTGTGCTTAGGGTCATTGTCTTGCTGCATGACCCATGTTCTCTTGAGATTCAGTTCACGGACAGATGTCCGGACATTTTCTTTAAGAATTCGCCGGTATAATTCAGAATTAATTGTTCCGTAAATGATGGCAAGCCATCCTGACCCAGATGCAGCAAAACAGGCCCAAACCATGATACAACCACCACCACCATGTGTCACAGATGAGATAAGGTTCTTATGCTGGAATGCAGTGTTTTCCTTTCTCCAAACAAAGTTCTGTTTTGGTCTCATCCGTCCACAAAAATTTTTTCCAATAGCCTTCAGGCTTGTCCACGTGATCTTTAGCAAACTGCAGATGGGCAGCAATGTTCTTTTTGGAGAGCAGTGGCTTTGTCTTTGCAACCCTGCCATGCACACCATTGTTGTTCAGTGTTCTCCTGATGGTGAACTCAATAACATTAACATTAGCCAATGTGAGAGAGGCCTTTAGTTGCTTAGAAGTTACTTTGGGTTCCTTTGTGACCTGGCCGACTACTACATGCCTTGCTCTTGGAGTGATCTTGGATGGTCGACCACTCCTGGGGAGGGTAACAATGGTCTTGAATTTCCTCCATTTGTACACAATCTGTCTGACTGTGGATTGGTGGAGTCTAAACTCTTTAGAGATGGTTTTGTAACCTTTTCCAGCCTGATGAGCATCAGCAAAGCTTTTTCTGAGGTCCTCAGAAATCTCCTCTGTTCTTGCCATGATACACTCCCACAAACATGTGTTGTGAAGATCAGACTTTGATAGATCCCTGTTCTTTAAATAGAACAGAGCGCCCACTCACACCTGATTGTCATCCCATTGATTGAAAACACCTGACTCTAATTTCACCTTCAAATTAACTGCTAATCCTAGAGGTTCACATACTTTTGCCACTCACAGATATGTAATATTGGATCATTTTCCTCAAATAAATGACCAAAAATATAATATTTTTTGCCTCATTTGTTTAATTGGGTTCTCTTTATCTACTTGTTGGACTTGTGTGAAAATCTGATGTTGTTTTAGGTCATATTTATGCAGAAATATAGAAAATTCGAAAGGGTTCACAAACTTTCAAGCACCACTATGTGTGTCTCTCTGTGTGTGTGTGTGTGTGTGTGTGTATATATATATATAGTGCTGTCAAAATTAATGCATTAATTTTTGCAAATAATTTGAAATATTCAACACATTAAAAAAATAATTCAACACAAAAAAAAACAACACAGCTGTGTTGGCAGCTGTTTGAGACTGGTTCATGGGTAGCAGGGACCCAGCTAACACACAACGTTGCAGCAATGTCACCAATAAGTACCAGTTTGGTCACCATGACATTACCTTCTGGCAGTGTTCTTGTGGCATCACGTATTTTTAAGCAAATGCTGCCATTTGGTCCCGTGGAAAATGTTGACGCGATGTTGTGCCTTGTTCATTTGCAGACGTTATTTTGGGTACTGTGAATGACATATCCATTGTACGCTTTCCCTCCTGCTTGTTGCCACTGTTACAGTGCGTAACCTTCATCTCTGCTTTCTCACAGTGTTAGGCTTTATTTGTTCCCAGCCCTCATCCCTTTATGGAGAATATTAGATAGTCTACTATGCTGTGCCATTGATGCTCATATGGGGTTCTGTGATGAACACGTAATGAACGTCATGAATACACAACACTTTAAATTACACTGGCACGTGAATACGGAACACATTTCTTGTTGTTAATTATCATTTATAGTAGTGCATACAAGAAATGATTGCCTTCTAAGCTGATACCTAATTTGAACAGCATTGATGGTTTTAAAATTCAACTGGTACTTTAACATATAGGCCTCGGTTTTGTTATTATTTCTGCTAGTGCATATACATTGCATCCGGAAAGTATTCACACCCCTTCACTTTACCCACATTTTGTTATGTTACAGCCTTATTCCAAAATGGATTAAATTAAAAATGTTTTCTCATCAATCTACACACAATACCCCATAATGACAAAGTGAAAAAGGTTTTGTAGAAATTTTTGCAAATGTATTAAAAATAAAAAACTGAAATATTGCATGTACATAAGTATTCACACCCTTTGCTTTGACACTCAAAATTGAGCTCAGGCTCATCCTGTTTCCACCGATCATCCTTGAGATGTTTCTACATCTTGATTGGAGTCCACCTGTAGTAAATTCAATTGATTGGACATGATTTGGAAAGGCACACACCTGTCTGTATAAGGTCCCACTGTTGACAGTGCATGTCAGAGCAGAAACCAAGTCATGAAGTCAAAGAAATTGTCTGTGGACCTCCCAGACAGGATTGTATCGAGGCACAGATCTGGGGAAGGGTACATGCATCCTGTGCATCATGTTCTTCATGCATTTTATGTCCATTATAATTCTGTTATCCTCTTTCAATGTTGTATTATGTAAATTGCGTGAACACAACATCCATTGCACGCTGTCCGTCTTGGGAGAGAGATCCCTCCTCTGTTGCTCTCCCTGGGGTTTCTTCCTATTTTTTCTCCCCTTAAAGGTTTTTTTTTAGGGAGTTGTTCCTTATCCAATGAGAGGGTCTAAGGACAGGATGTGGTGTTGCTGTTAAGCCCACTGAGGCAAATTTGTAATTTGTGATATTGGGCTATACAAATTGATTTGATTTGATTTACAAAAAAATTTCTACAGCTTTGAAGGTCCCGAAGACCACAGTGGTCTCCATCATTTGTAAATGGAAGAAGTTTGGATCCACCAGGACTCTTCCTAGAGCTGGCCGCCCAGCCAAACTGAGCAATTGGGGGAGAAGGGCCTTGGTCAGGGAGGTGACCAAGAACCCGATGGTCACGCTGACTGAGCTCCAGCATTCCTCTGTGGAGATGGGAGAACCTTCCAGAAGGACAACCATCTCTGCAGCACTCCACCAATTAGGCCTTTATGGTAGAGTGGCCAGACGTAAGCCTCTGCTCAGTAAAAGGCACATGACAGCCTGCTTGGAGTTTGCCAGAAAGCACCCAAAGGACCTTCAGACCATGAGAAACAAGATTCTCTGGTCGGATGAAACCAAGATCGAACTCTTTGGCCTGAATGCCATACGTCACGTCTGGAGGAAACCAGGCACCTCTCATCACCTTGCTAATACCATCCCTACAGTGAAGCATGGTGGTGGCAGCATCATGCTGTGGGGATGTTTTTCAGCGGCAGGAACTGGGAGACTAGTCAGGATCGAGGGAAAGATGAATGGAGCAAAGTATAGAGAGATCCTTGATGAAAACCTGCTCCAGAGCGCTCAGGACCTCAGACTGGGGCAAAGGTTTACCTTTCAACACGACAACGACCCTAAGCACACAGCCAAGACAACGAAGGAGTGGCTTCGGGACAAGTCTTTGAATGTCCTTGAGTGGCCCAGCCAGAGCCCAGACTTGAACCCCATTGAACATCTCTGGAAAGACCTGAAAACAGCTGTGCAGCGATGCTCCCCATCTTACCTTACAGAGCTTGAGAGGATCTGCAGAGAAGAATGGGAGAAATACCCCAAATATAGGTGTGCCAAGCTTGTAGCTTCATACCCAAGAAGACTTGAGGCTGTAATCGCTGCCAAGGGTGCCTCAACCAAGTACTGAGTAAAGGGTGTGAATACTTATGTACATGCAATATTTCAGTTTTTTATTTTTAATAAATTTGCAAAAAATTCTACAAAACCTTTTTCGCTTTGTCATTATGGGGTATTGTGTGTAGATTGATGAGGGAAAAAAGGAATTTAATCCATTTTGGAATAAGGATGTAACATAACAAAATGTGGGGAAAGTGAAGGGGTTTGAATACTTTCTGGATGCACTGTATATGTGTTGATGGCTTGGATCTTATTCTTCCCATTGAACTGGCACATACACTACCGTTCAAAAGTTTGGGATCACCCAAACAATTTTGTGTTTTCCATGAAAAGTCACACTTATTCACCACCATATGTTGTGAAATGAATAGAAAATAGAGTCAAGACATTGACAAGGTTAGAAATAATGATTTGTATTTGAAATAAGATTTTTTTTACATCAAACTTTGCTTTCGTCAAAGAATCCTCCATTTGCAGCAATTACAGCATTGCAGACCTTTGGCATTCTAGCTGTTAATTTGTTGAGGTAATCTGGAGAAATTGCACCCCACGCTTCCAGAAGCAGCTCCCACAAGTTGGATTGGTTGGATGGGCACTTCTTTGAGCAGATTGAGTTTCTGGAGCATCACATTTGTGGGGTCAATTAAACGCTCAAAATGGCCAGAAAAAGAGAACTTTCATCTGAAACTCGACAGTCTATTCTTGTTCTTAGAAATGAAGGCTATTCCATGCGAGAAATTGCTAAGAAATTGAAGATTTCCTACACCGGTGTGTACTACTCCCTTCAGAGGACAGCACAAACAGGCTCTAACCAGAGTAGAAAAAGAAGTGGGAGGCCGCGTTGCACAACTGAGCAAGAAGATAAGCACATTAGAGTCTCTAGTTTGAGAAACAGACGCCTCACAGGTCCCCAACTGGCATCTTCATTAAATAGTACCTGTTAGAGCCTGTTTGTGCTGTCCTCTGAAGGGAGTAGTACACACCGGTGTAGGAAATCTTCAATTTCTTAGCAATTTCTCGCATGGAATAGCCTTCATTTCTAAGAACAAGAATAGACTGTCGAGTTTCAGATGAAAGTTCTCTTTTTCTGGCCATTTTGAGCGTTTAATTGACCCCACAAATGTGATGCTCCAGAAACTCAATCTGCTCAAAGAAGTGCCCATCCAACCAATCCAACTTGTGGGAGCTGCTTCTGGAAGCGTGGGGTGCAATTTCTCCAGATTACCTCAACAAATTAACAGCTAGAATGCCAAAGGTCTGCAATGCTGTAATTGCTGCAAATGGAGGATTCTTTGACGAAAGCAAAGTTTGACGTAAAAAAAATCTTATTTCAAATACAAATCATTATTTCTAACCTTGTCAATGTCTTGACTCTATTTTCTATTCATTTCACAACATATGGTGGTGAATAAGTGTGACTTTTCATGGAAAACATGAAATTGTTTGGGTGATCCCAAACTTTTGAACGGTAGTGTATATATACACATATATATACATAGTCCATATATATTCTCTTCAGCTTCAAGATGCCTGCAGGTTGACATCTGAACAATATACGTATATACACATTATTCAGATGTCAACCTGAAGCTGAATTGTAACTGTGCCATAGATTTTACAATTTAACTGTTCTCAAACAAATAAATTGGGCACATATAACAAATAATTGTGCACATATAATGATGATAATGACATTAATAACAACAATAATTATAATAATGCATCAAACTAGATTTTGACCTGTTTAGAGTAGCTGACATGCAGAAATCTGGATAGACACATTTATTTGTCATATTGAATAATAGATGGTAGTGTGGCGGACACCAGGGGCTATGCCTCTCACCCAGCAGGACTGTGAGCTGGGGGCGTGGTTTACGTTCCCGGGCTGGCCGGTGCAGGGTTGTTCCTGCTGCAGTTGGTTTTTGGAGTTGAGGAATAAACATCAAACTCGCCTTGGTCTCCTGTGTTTTTCCTCATTCCTGCCACATTGGTGACCCCGAATTGAACATGTTTGGAGCAGAAGATGTGTGTGAATCCACTTCGGCCGCGCCGCCCCGACTCTCACAGCCGGCCGTTCTCGCCGCGGCTGTGAAACTCCCAGAGTTCTGGCAGAGCGACCCGGCCTCGTGGTTCCAGCATGTCGAGGCGCTGTTCCACCTGCGTGGAATCTCCGCGGACGACTCCAGATACTAGTTGGTCGTCGCTGCGCTGGACCAGCAGTCCACACGCCGGGCCATGCAGCTGTTGCGCGCCCCTCCGCAACACGATAAATACGTCGCCCTCAAACATCTTCTGCTCCGGAGGTACAGCCTATCTACCGCAGAGAGGGCAGATAGAATCCTTTCCCTATCCGGTTTGGGCGACGGGACGGCTGTGGATCTCATGGACAATATGCTGTCGCTGCTAGGCTCAGACGAAGGTGGGTTCCTTTTCCCGCACGTTTTCCTGCGCCAGCTCCCGTCTCCTGTGTGCGCGGCTTTGGCTAACTCCCCGTGTCTGGCCGCTGGTGACTGCCGAGGTTTGGCTGAGGAGGCCGATCGGGTCCTGCTGGCTACCAGACGGTTCTCTGTGCAGAGTGTGGCATCGGAGCCTCTGCAGCCGATGTCGGAGGACGCGGACCCGCAGGGATGGCTGGAGTGACTGCCCGGAGACGGCGCGGGAGAGGCCTCTGTTTCTTTCACCAGCGGTTCGGCGGCAAAGCGAGGCGCTGCGTCCCTCCGTGTACGTTTGAGGCGGCGGGAAACTCCCGGGCCAGCGCTCAGTAGCAGCTGTCGGCGCTGGCGGACGTAGTGAGCTGCTCTTCACTAAGGACACGACGTCAGGAAGACGGTTTCTGGTGGACTCAGGCTCGCAAAAGAGCCTACTCCCTCCTGCTAAGACAGACAGGTCGGCCGAAGGCGGCGGCCCACAGTTAAGTGAAGCTAACGGTTCGTCCATTGCGACGTTTGGCACAAGGTTGGTGACTGTTTGCTTCCACGGGCGCCATTTTGAGTGGGACTTTGTAGTGGCCGCCATTACGGTTCCTATTATCGGCGCGGATTTTCTGTGCGCTAATGGTCTGCTGGTTGATGTTGCAAACCGTCGTTTAATTGATGCTGTGTCTTTCGCCACTGTTCCGTGCGAGACAGGGGGAGCCGGGCCGTTAACACACGCTAACTTTTTAGCATTAGGGGATGTTTTTCAGCGCTTGCTGGCGGATTTTCCATCGGTGACTACACCTGCCTTTTCCACCGCGGTTACTAAACACGGGGTAGAACATTTCATTCCCACTCTGGGACTGCTAGTTTTTGCGCGCGCGTGGCGCCTCAACACAGTAAAATTGGCTACCGCTAAGGAGGAGTTCGCCATCATGGAGCGTCTGGGTATAGTGAGGCGTTCCAACAGCCCGTGGGCCTCGCCGCTTCACATGGTGCCCAAGGCGGATGGATCGTGGCGGCCTTGCGGCGATTTTCGCCGCCTGAACAACGTCACCGCCAATGACCGCTATCCCATCCCACACATACAGGACTTTCCCATACGCCTGGCAGGTACCACTATTTTCTCTAAGGTGGACCTGGTGCGCGGCTTTCATCAGGTTCCCGTGCGCGCAGAGGACGTGCCCAAGACCGCAGTGATCACCCCGTTTGGGCTTTTTGAGTTCATGCGCATGCCTTTCAGAGGCTGATGGACTCGGTGTTGCGTGACCTTGCTTTCGTGTTCTTTATCTCGACGACATATTAGTGGCCAGTGCATCAGCTGAAGAGCACCTGGCGCACCAGAAACAGGTTTTCCGTCGTCTGGACGAACACGGCCTGATAGTCAACCCGGCCAAGTGTCAGTTTGGACTGCCGGTGATTGACTTCTTGGGTCACCGCATTTCGCCGCAAGGCGCAGTCCCGTTGCCTTCTAAGGTGCCAGCGGTGGCGGAATTTCCCCGCCCAGTCTCTGTTAAGGCATTGCAGGAATTCTTGGGCATGGTGAATTTCTATAACCGTTTCCTCCCTCGCGCTGCCCACCTCCTTCAGCCACTTTACGAAGCCCTGCGGCTTAACAAGGCTAACGACCCTGTCGACTGGACTCCCGAACAGGTCCAGGCCTTTGACGGAGCTAAGTGTGCCCTGGCTAACGCTGCCCTCCTCGCCCATCCCACACCCACGGCGTCCATTGCTTTAACAACCGATGCGTCTGACATAGCCGTGGGGGCTGTGGTTGAACAGCGTGTGGCGACTGCGTGGCAGCCACTTGCATTTTTTAGCCGCAAACTGCGAGATAGCGAGCGCAAGTACAGCGTTTTTGACCGGGAGTTGCTGGCACTGCACCTTGCAACCCGGCATTTCCACTTCCTGCTGAAGGGTCGCCCATTCACGGCTTATGTGGATCATAAGCCGCTGACTTTTGCCACGTCCAAGGTGACTGAGCCGTGGTCTGCTCGTCAACAGCGCCACCTAGCGGCGATCTCCGAGTTTACAACGGACATTCAGCATGTGGCCGGGAAGTCCAACCCTGTTGCTGATTGTCTGTCGCGTGTGCTGGTGTGTCCTGTGCACCTCGGTGTGGATTTCTCCGCCCAGCAACCCGGACGTCCTTGCCCTTAGCTCGACGCGTACCGGTCTCAAGCTAGAGGACGCTGTGATGCAGGAAGGCAGTCCTGCCCTCCTCTGCGATGTCTCCACCGGCCGTCCCCGCCCCGTTGTTCCAGTGGCCTGGCGCCGTCGAGTTTTCGATTCGATTCACTCCCTCTCGCACCCTGGAGTTCGGGCATCGGTGAAGTTGGTCGGTTGCAAGTTCGTCTGGCCTGGCCTCCGCAAGGACGTCAAGGGGTGGGCAGCTGCATGTGTGGCGTGCCAGTGCGCTAAGGTCCACCAGCACACTAAATAGCCCCTCAAACCGTTTCCGATCCCGGCCAGACATTTCGACCACGTGCATGTGGACCTGGTGGGCCCTCTACTTTCTTCATAGGGTTTTACGCACCTGCTCACAATGGTAGATCGGGCCACCAGGTGGCCAGAGGCTGTCCCTCTATCCTCCACAACATCCTCGGACGTTGCACGCGCTTTTCTTTCGTCCTGGGTCGCCCGTTTCGGCACTCCATCAGGTATCACCTCAGACAGGGGCCCCCAGTTCGTGTCAGAGCTCTGGTCGGCACTTGCGCGATCCTTGGGTGTGCAGGTACACCGCACTACCGCGTATCACCCTCAGGCTAACGGCTTGTGTGAACATTTTCACCGGTTGCTCAAGGCGGCGCTGCGCTCTCGGGTGGTAACTGGGTGGATCGTTTACCTTGGGTTATGCTCGGGTTGAGTTCGGCTCCTAAGGAGGACCTCGACGCGTCACCCCCTGAGCTGGTGCTCGGTCAGCCGCTCCGCGTCCCTGGGGAATTTTTGCCTGGGAGTTCCGCTCCTCGACCCCGTCCGGCCGTTTATCCTTTTTTGTCCGACAGCCCTCGGGTTCCAGGCCCCATTCACCACTGTTTTCCGCGGTCGTTCGTGCCTGCGGAGCTCATGTCGGCTCGTTTTGTTTTTGTACGGCATGATGCTCACTGCTCGCCCCTCCAACCCCCATACGATGGTCCATTTCAGGTTCTTGAGACGGGTCCTAAGGGTTTTGTGCTAGATATGGGTGGGCGTAGGGAGCGTGTCACGCTTGATAGGCTTAAACCGGCGCACAGGGTGGCAGGCGAAGTTGTGTTTCCGGCCCAGGTTCCCCGTCGGGGTCGTCCTCCTTCCAGGACCCCGGCAGTGTCTTCACGGGTTCAGCGTTCTGCTTCTCAGCTGGCTTTGGACTGTGTTTCACCTACTGTTTCGGCTGAGGGACGGCGCAGCCGTTATGGCAGGCTGCTTAAGCCTTCAGTGAGACACTAATTTTCTTTCCAGGAGTCCCTTCTGGGTGTTCGGGGGGGGGGGGTCTGTGTGGCGGACACCAGGGGCTATGCCTCTCACCCAGCAGGACTGTGAGCTGGGGGCGTGGTTTACGTTCCCGGGCTGGCCGGTGCAGGGTTGTTCCTGCTGCAGTTGGTTTTTGGAGTTGAGGAATAAACATCAAACTCGCCTTGGTCTCCTGTGTTTTTCCTCATTCCTGCCACAGTAGCACCATTCTGTAATCACAACTCCTTTGCTGATATTACCTGATACATTTATGAGTATATATAATGAAATAAAAAGCACCATAATTATCTGAATTTGAGTTCTCTTGAATGGTCACATTTTAAAATGGCTCCCCATATTCCCCCTGCTTTTGCCAGTCTTGCCAAGCCGGTTCCATTTCTTTGACACCAAATAGAAATCAACTACGGGATGAACCTCCTGAATAGAAATGAACCCCACAAAGAGACTCAGATGGAGTTTCTTCCCCCAGGCCACAAGGACACCAAACACAACATAACAACTACATTTTTAACACTGCTGCCACCTTGCCTCCAACACTTTACACTTTACCCATTCAGACTTTATGTATTGTATTGTATTGTGTAGCAACTTCACATTGTACATAGATATTTATCTGGGCATACCTTCTGTATACACCCCGGATTTTTTTTTTTTTTTTTTTACTTTTAAAAAATTGTATTTTATTTTACTCTGATATTTATGTGTTCCACTGCTCTTTTCTTGCACAATTCGGTGCAGAGTTGGCCAAAAAAAAAAATCCGCTGCTCATTGTACTTGTACATGAAATATGTGATGAATAAATCTTTGAATCCTTGAAATCAATCTCCCCGGTACTCAAAACGACTGTTGGGGTGAAGCGCACACACTCGCCGTTCAGTGTTGGGGTCAACTCATTACAGATCCAGGGACAGCTAGGATGGAGTGGAGTGTAACCTCTTCCAACCCCCCACCCCCACCCCCCATTTAAAGGGCATGTAAATTACACAGCAAAACCTCCGGCAGGTTTCCTCTTCAAAATTTACCCACTATTTTTGAGCACAATCTGAACTGCATTAGGTTGAAAGGGGTGTTAATTTCATGCACTGTTAAGTCAATGTGCTTAATTCCAATGAACCATTGATATTAGGTAAATGATCTTTGTGATACCCCACAGGTAACTGCATGTGGCACCAATTTTAAGCACCAGGTTCGACCATTCAGCTCATACGCCGGTCAATTAAATAAGCACTGCCACACGAAAGAAAGGTCAGAATTGGCCTGCTAATTATCCCAACGCAAAAAATGGCCCATGGCTGCCAATATTCATTTTCCTTTGCAGGAACAAATACACAAACAGAATCTATATGAATAATAAAAAAAATCTAGATTTTTATTAGAAATGTGTATTTACTTGCTGACTCATCCCTACAGATGCTGAAGGAGAAAACGATTTAGATGGAAAGAAGAAAAACAGAAACTAACGCTGACAAACAACTACAGGGATAATGGACAACAGGGGAAAAAAGAAAGGTAAGGACAAAAGAAGGGGGAGACAGGAGGGGAAAAAAATGAAGGATGAAAAATATGAGGAGGCAGCGTGGGAAATTAGAGAAGTGAATTGGCTGATCCTTGATGGGAACACCATAATCCATTAAAGAAGTCACTCGAGGCGATGTCCCCCCCCTTAACAGTTGGTTACTTTGGTAGGGTATGCTATATATAGCTGCCGCCCAAAGATGAACAGATGTACTTTGCACAACAGGCTGCCATTGACATTTTCAGGGGCTGCTTTGGGGCCCTTTTTGCACCTTACCATATGACACAAGTGACAGGGGATGCAATTCATTATGGAAACAGAGAGGCTGAGTAACTGTTGAAAAAAGGCGAGCGCTCCTTGACATCCCAGTGTTCAGGAAGACATTATGGCAACCCAATGATGACAAATGACCACCGATTGTTTGCCTTATTCAGGCAGGAAAGAGACTAAAGCTGAAGCACTGTAGCACTGGACCGGTGAAATCCCCGGGGTTGATTTCACCACAAGCAGGTGGCTTGTCAGTTACAGTAACTGTTATGAATGTCTAATGCTGCTTGTTAGCGTGGGGCGAGTTGGTCATGCTGAGTAGCTGGAGGTTTAGGGCTGGAGAGCGGAGGCAGAGAACAGAGGGAAAATCTATTGATCAGGATGAACCCTGCTGAGGTGCAGCTTCTCTCTTAACACCACACATGACCTGCATAGAGGCCATCCATCACAGTGTACACTGGCCCATTTCTCCTCCTGTCACCAGCAGGGAAGAATTCGTGTATGTGTGTGTGTGTGTGTGTGTGTGTGTAATGAGGGGTGGTGTTCCACCCCAGGTGAGGCCAGAGAGGTTTGGAGTTGACCTAGTTTAGCTGTGTGAGAGAAATATCACCTCTGTAGAGTAGAGGTAATTGGCTGCCTCCGACTGTCCTTCTGGCTCATTGTAGACTGTAATAGGTAATTCACATAGGCCCTTTTAGGCGTGTGCAGGGTGTGTGTGTGTGTGTGTGTGTGTGTGAGTGTGAATATTTGAGTGCTTGCTTGTGTGTTTATGTGAATGTATGGGCACCTGTTTGTGCTCTTGTCCCCTCAGGTGTGTGTTTGCCTGAGCGTGCCTACATAAATTTGCATGTGTACATGAGCTCGAGTTAATATTTTCCTTCATGCCTGTTAAGTATATATATATAAACCCAAGTATGTGTGGCCATCACACCTCCATGCTGGACGTTACCTGGCTGGGGCTGACTGTAGTTGCTCTGCCTCTCTCGGTGGGAGCCGAGGGTCAGGCGTAGCTCGTGGGTATAGTCGGGCAGCGTTTCACGGGAGGTGTAAGAGCGGTGGTGGGTGCGGCCATCCTCGCTCTCGTCAGACGAGCTGGTGTAGGACATCTCCATCTCATGGCGCCCCTTGGACAACGGCTGATAGGGTTTACTGTCCATTTCCTCCATGGCTTTGAGGCCTCGACTTAGTCACTTCGCACAGCCACAGCAAACGGCGCAGAGTCTGGAGACACACCGAGGGGATGCGATGAGGTGGGCGGCGAGAAGCGAGAGAGAAATGTAAGGGAGGAGGAGGAATAGCCCAGGATAGGCAAGGAGATGGGAGAAAAATGGGAGCATGGGGGAGGGTTAAAGAGACAGCAGAACAGGAAAAAACAGTATGAGAACTCTGTTATTGAACACGGTGAGACACTATTGCAATATCTGCTCATTCCAATTACAGCATCCATTTGTAAACACCATTTGGCTTCTTTCATATTTCACAGCAAAGGTTAGTTTAAAAATCAATACGCTCAGGGAGACGACTATGTCAGCTGCTATGTCTTGATGTGTTTGAAAAGGAATCGGCCCAAATCAGGAGGCGCTCTATGTTCTGTCAGTAGCGATTTCTAGTTTCTCGAGCTAGGCAGCCATGGTGCTTTATCTCCGTTTTACAGGCGATCATGGAAAAGTCACGATCAACAGAAGAATCAACACGTTTGTTGCCGAGCACCACGCCTATCATTCACATTACACGAGGCGACTCATCCGACTATAGAGTGATGATTAAACACAATTAGACACACAAGTGTTCATATTGTCAATGCCTCTTCCAAACAGAGGACCCATAAATTAGTCCTTCCATTCATCTCATAATCTCCCCCCTTCCCTCAACCACAACCAAAATCTACCTTTAATATCGCACCGCGCAAATTACTTACGGTTTCATAATTAATGATTGATTGAGAAGATGATTAGAGTACAGGAGGCGTGATTAGAAAATAGTTCATTCATATTAGCTCTCTTTTACAGTGCCCTGCCTGAGGCCTTTCTAGCCTATTTCCTGCAGATATAAAGCTTCTAAATGGAGCTTGAGAGGGTCATTGCTCATAGAGACAAAGTGCTATAGTATTGACCTCTTCAGGGAGTCCTGTAGTCCATATATCAAAGCCATTAGAGCGTGCCTACTCAATACCTCAGAGATCTGCAGCACGGGGTGATCACCACTAGTCTGATACAAGTTTACAGCTGACCTTTCTACCACTGCAGCGTTGCTTTTATTCCACCTGAAAGACTGTCCCCCACTACCCCGAGCTCAACCCCCTCATTTCCTGCATAAGACTGTGCCCATGCATATACCTGCATGCAACACACACACAGACACACACACACACGCACACATGCGGACACCCCGCTGTGCCCTGTTAGCTAACAGTGGAATAAAGTGGGCCAAATCTCCCACGCACTCATCCCACACAGACCCTTACCCCCTGCAGACTTCACCGCAGTACAGACAATCCATAAAGCCTCTACACTTGTTTCTCCATCTCCTCAATTTTCACTCACACCCACACACACACACACACACAATTTGATAAATGAGACTACACTTTTCAGATGGTACACAAATCTTCCTGCACATGGATCTACAGTCGGCACACCATGTTGACTGTTGTGACGGTATCACGCCTGCGGTTCCATGTCACAATACATGCTATTTTGATTGGCAGTAGTTATTACAGCGAATCAAAGCCCACTATTATCTCAGCTGCCCTGTCAGGATAGGATTGACTGGCATCATCTTCTCTTTGGTACAGAGTGGAGAGAGTATACATTACCTGCAAGCTCCAAGCATGCTGCAGGCACTGTCTGCTGTCTGTCTCTACAGAGTCTCTCTGTCCTGTTTTATGTCTGTCACACGTTTGCACCCGGCAACGCAAGGATGAATGCATGCAATGCCGTAGCCAGGCACACCATCTCGCTCTTGTGTCATGTACACACTGACACACATGCACGGCAAACGAGTCCAACCAGAAAAATGCAGTCATTCACTCACACCTGCATGGACACGCGCAGACATGCGCATGCACACACAATCACGCGCAATCAACCACACGCACAGTAAGGCACACA
The DNA here is from genome assembly GCF_029633865.1 of Lampris incognitus. Lineage (NCBI taxonomy): Eukaryota > Metazoa > Chordata > Actinopteri > Lampriformes > Lampridae > Lampris > Lampris incognitus. The sequence continues at coordinate 16,153,660 of NC_079211.1, forward strand.
GAGCATACAAATACATTTACTCATATCTTCTAGGAGCGAAGCCAAGTACAGAAGAAAACATTCAGTATGTAATGCTGCCCTTTTCCTTTAGAACGCAGCTCCTTCTTCATTAATCTCCTATCTTCCCCATCCTCTCTCCCCTCTTTCCTCCCAGCCCACCCTCCACCCCATTCCTCCCTCACATCCCTCCTCCTCATTTCTATATGATTCTCTATTCTTCATTCCTGTGTTTGCCCTTTCTTACATCCTTCCCGCCTGCCATTGCTTCCTCTGAGGCCTGTGCGTTTAGAGAAGTAAGCCTGCTGGCAGGAGTTATTCTTGCTAATTCTAGCCCACAGCGGGGTGCCCATTAGGGGGGCTTGATGCTTGGGTTTGATGTCAAAACCTGGGGGTTGTTTCTTAGAGCCGAGCTCACTTCAAACAAGACACAGGGGCCTTCTCTAGGACAAGCCAGCATGCGCCACCTGAGCACGGCTACCACCAGCCTCGATTTACAATGGGGCAATGATCACCTAGGGGCTAAGTGAGCGCCATGTCACTGCTATAAGTCGGCAGTCCTAGAAAGGTCCAGCGATGATGAAAGTACACTTGCTGTTTAATAACGGCACGCTGGTTAATAGTGGCATTGGAAACTTTGATTAGAGGACTCGTATCTCATGTTCTATGCAAGTGTACAGCAGGCAACGGCATGGTGCACTTAAGCAACCCATGGGGAACCTAACGATGCTTAATTCATTGCATCTCCATAGCACTCCCGGTTGCCGACAACTGTTCCTAATCATTTCTATACAAGGCTGAGGTATGTAAAATGCATATAGCCTCAAAGATTAATGCAGTCCAACCTATTAACAACATGTAGTCACTACAGCGCATATGGCATCCATCCGCAGAAAACTCATTTATTGATTGGACGATGTGATGAACAGCAAGATGGGAGGGGGTAAAAAACACAATCTGAATTTGTAGTCAGAGATGCAGCTGAAAAACCAAGATGCAGCTCATGTATGTAGGTACGTGTGCATCGCAATAGTTTGATCATAAGCGAGAAACCGCATGAACCAAAAAACAACAAGTATTGTTGGATTTTTATTCCTAAATCTAATTCTGATCTATAATTTATCTGCGTAAGACGAACTCTTCACCGTCCATCTTTGTATTAACACAGACTGACAGCACTGAGTCAACCCCATGCATCACATTACACTATTATTCCTGCAACGTTCCCTCGGCCCCCGCTCCCTGTACACACACACACACACGCACACACGATGATCAATATGGGAGTGATAATCCACGGCCATACAGCAGCAACAATATCTAAGGGGGACCCTTCAACCATTTCATCTCAGCTATTCGTTCATTCATATGACGTAGCCACGGACCGGCGAGGTGTTTTTCCAAATCTGCTTATGGAGGTGATGGAGAGCCTCACGTTCTCGGTTGCTTTTAAATAGGATTTACTCTTAAGAGGCAACTCCACTAGGGTGGGGCTGGCAAGAAGGCAAACAAAAACAAAAAAACAAAACAACACAAAACAGCACAACAGAAATTGTCATGCCTAAAGGCGAGGGGCCATGCGGACGACTCCAAAAAAATCCATTTACACAAATCCAATCTCAAATGAATGTGATAAAATCGTGTGTGAGAGAAAGCAAAACCACGGAAACCAGAGAGAAATAGAAATAGAAACAGAGAGCGAGAGAGCGCGCGACACGGGGGGCTCGAGGCAGAGATGGTGGGCAGAGAAATTGAGTTTCACATTGGCAAATAAACAAGGAGGATGGGGGGGGGCAGAGCGCCATCCAATAATATTAGTTTCTGAGAATACTGGTACAGTATAGTTTCAGGGTTCCAAATGCATTTCCACCATGCAGAGGAGCTCTTATTTTCATAACTGCCCGGAGACCCCCAGTGAGTGAAGAGCTACTTGCTTTGTTAGCTCTCTGGCCTTGACACATTTCTGAGGAGCAAGTTTGCACAGACGCGGCCCTAATCCCGCCCACTAAACAGGCCTCGCAAGCCAGAGGAACGACGATGACGAGCAGCCCCCCGCGATCGCGACGCGACTATTGATGTAAAAACCATGAAATGTCGAAAGCGTCGCAGCCGATGCGCCGCGTCGACAAGCCCATTGTTGTCTGCAGGTTCTCGTTTTGTTTACCATTACGATGGCTTAATCATCAGAAGGAGCTGAGGCGCAGTCTGGAGATGGGAATGCAGATCCGGGCCGCGGGTCCCTCGAGAGTAAACAGTGAGCTGTCAAAGAGATGCCTCTCCCAGAGCGTGGGGGGGTGGGGGGTCGGGGGGGTGGGCTTGGTTGGAGGGATGGGGGGGGGTTCTTAAAAAGCTATCTGTTCCATTCGTTAGCTCTGCCGCGGCTCCTCAGGCATATGACAGGGCTACCTCAGACAAGAGGGCCTAAAGGACCCACAGGACCCTGTTATACCTCAGCAACCCGAAACACAACAAAACACTACACCACCCACTGGGAGCCCCGCCAAGAGTAGGGAGGGATGAGTAGAGGGGTGAATAAAGAGGGTGATGGATAGATGAAGGGAGATGCAGGGATTTCACAACGGAGAGAAGGGGTGTGTATGGGGGGGTGGGGGGGTTAGAGCAACTGCAAAGTGAGAGATAGAATTGCAGAGTGAGAGATGGAGTGATAGAGGGTTTTAATTAGTGGATGAGGGCTGGCTGGCTGTGGGCGGGGGCTGACAGCACTCTTGTCACGTAGTTGTACTTTCACAGCTGACCAAGCCTGAAATCTCTTGCCGCCAATACAGAAAATACCAGCAACACACACACAGACAGACAGACACACACACCCGCTCACACGCATGCATGCACACATGCAGACCACAACACAGACATGACAGAAATAACAACAGAGATATATATACACACACACGCACACACACAAAAGGATGGCACACTCATTTACACACACACACACACATAGGCGTCACAACACATAAACACGCACACACGCATGCATGCACACACACACATACACACACACACTAATACAAAGAGACACAGGAAAGTAATACACACACACACACACACACACACACACACACACAACACAACACACACACTAATACTCACAAGGACATACAGGAAAGTAACACACACACACACGCACTAATACTCACAAAGAGACACAGGAAAGTAATACACACACACACACACACACACACACACACACTCTCTCTCTCTCGCACACCCAGACACTAATACTCACAGACACACAAGAAAATAACACACACACACTCTCTCTCTCTCTCTCTCTCTCTCTCTCTCTCTCTCTCTCTCTCTCTCTCTCTCTCTCTCTCTCTCTCTCTCTCTCTCTCACACACCCAGACACCAATACTCACAAAGACACACAAGAAAATAACACACACACTCTCTCTCTCTCTCTCTCTCGCACACCCAGACACTAATACTCACAAAGACACACAAGAAAATAACACACACACACTCTCTCTCTCTCTCTCTCTCTCTCTCTCTCTCTCTCTCTCACACCCAGACACTAATACTCACAAAGGCATACAGGAAAGTAACACACACACACGCGCTCACACGTTTTCAGTATTCACACTGACTGACAAACAAGACACTCGCACGTCCGTCCCCTACAGTTCCACACAATAGCCAGTCAGGAGTGTGTTGTGCGATTACGGGCTGTACGTTCTGCGGTGCTGATGCAGTGACTTTACCATTCTCCACCCAGCGTGTAACACCCACCTTCATTATTCCCCATGCAGAGAAACCAAGGTTAATGGCTGGATGAGGAAACCATGCCATGCACTGAAGAGCACTGTGCGAAACCCTTGTGAATTTGAATACGTCCACTCGTGTCTCAGAGAAAGCCTGACCAACACAGCCATTCACACTTACGTATGTGTGAGTGTTCAACTTTGTCCGTGAATGCATTAGCTTGTGTAAGTGTGAGTGTGTTTGCATATGTGTGTGTGTGTGTGTGTGTGTATGTCTGCATCCACATGAATAGTTCTGTCCTGTTAGTACATGAGCAGTTCTCCCCCCCCCCCTTTTCTCCCCAATTGTATTCGGCCAATTACCCCACTCTTCCGAGCCGTCCCTGTCGCTGCTCCACCCCCTCTGCCGATCCGGAGAGGGCTGCAGACTACCATGTCTCCCCCGATACATGTGGACTCGCCAGCCGCTTCTTTTCACCTTACAGTGAGGAGCTTCGCCAGGAGGACGTAGCGCGTGGGAGCGACCATTGTGTCTGTAGGGATGCCCGGCCAAGCTGGAAGTAACACGGGGATTCGAACCGCCGATCCTCGTGTTGGTAGGCAACGGAATAGACCGCCACGCTACCCGGACGCCCCGAACATGAGCAGTTCTGTCCTGTTAGGAGCTGAGGAACCATCCTGGTCCAACCGACTTACTTCTAGGACAACAGTCCAATTCCAGTTCAGGCCTGCACAGTGTGGACATATCAATACAGCTCAGCACAGCCATGACCACAGGGGCGGGGCTTAAACTGCAGGTGGGGCAAAGTTCAAACTTTTCAAAGATTATTTCACATTTTAGATCTTCACCACAGTTGGGGGATCGCATATTTATTTATTTTTTCGGATCTCGACCATGAAAGAGCTCTTTTAGCACTGCAAATCATACTTGTTTCCTCCATGTCCAGATTCCTGCCTCCTCCTTTACTTATCCAGTCCATCATCGTCCCTCAGTCCTAAAGCCGTTCACCGAATCCCCATAAAGCCAATGCTCAAACAAACACAGTAAGAGCAACATTATGCAACAACACATGCCCCACACACCGAGTTGTATGCAAGCTGTCACATGCATGTGTATGAGCATGGACAAATATGCTGCCTTTGTGCGCACACATGTGCATACACACACACACATATGTAGAATCGCATGCATACGGACGCCATCGAAAATCGCTTAATCGATATCCCCGACAAGACAAAGCCTGTTCAACACATTTGATATTCCACCCTCGCAAGATAAATACATGTCACCGTCCTCCTAGCAGGACTAAAAGGCTATTCACAGTAACTCACTTTGCAAATAAAGCTTTACATCAAGACTGACAACCTCCTAAGCTCCCTGTATGGGCCACTGCTTGGTAAAAAAAGCCTCTTCCAATGACGCTAAAATCCCACATACCCCCAAAGCTAAGCAAAGGGGCAATACAGATGCAGATTAACTGATGAATTACTGACAATGATTCCAAGAGAATGGATTTAATGGCTAGTTATTTGGAACGTATTCCCTTCACATCTTCTTCACGAAGTCGTTTTTTACAAAGTACCGTCTGAAAAACTGAAGAATATTAGCCTTCCAGAAGAGTGGCTGGAAAGATCTACTGTTACACGGAGGCAACTGAGCGCTGCACGGATTGATTTCTGAATGTTAAGTGGGCTAATCTTCCACAAACTAGTTAAAAAAGTGATGATTGCCGTCTGGAAAACACTGGAGAAATTGATAGGCGAGAGATTTTGTGACATTTGACAATTCAGAGAGTGATGGGCAGACCCCCGCAGTCCTTCCTCCTCCTCAAACATGTTTAAAGCCCTTGCTCCTCCTGTGATTTCCCCAACTCACATGCAGACCGAGGAACACACGCAGCAGCATTCATCAGTCTTTGACTGGAAAATGCTGCTTAACAACGAGAGGAGTGGCACCACAAAGGCCGCCAGACTGTCAGGAACAAACTGTGGCCCTGATGGAGCACCTTTTCTAAGCTGATGAGAAAAAGATGTGTTAGAGCTGAATACGTTCTATATGCCTGTTGAACGTACGGATATAAATCAATGCAGCCCAAGGCTATTACAGGCATCCCTGAGCAAGACACCTAACCCCTAACTGCCCCCGATGAGCTGGTTGTTACCTTGCATAGTTGACACCTCCATCAGTGTATGGGTTTGTGTGTGTGTGCACGGGTGGATATGAGGCATTCATTGATTGTAAGACGCTTTGAGTGGCTGTCGCAGCTAGAACAGCGCTGTATAAATGCCCATTTACCATTTTATCATTTACATGTGGTTTGTATGGGGCAACTTTCTCGAGATTTTCATGAAAACAATGCAATTTTTGATGTGTTATACCACTGACATATCGACAATCCTGTGCTAAATATCCAAACTGCTTTTGTAACTGCCTTTGTCAATGCTGCCTTTGCAACTTTCCAAGGAAAATTACGCGGCACACAGGCAGGAATGGATTGTATTTCTTCTTCGCTGCATAGTAGCCAAATGTGGAAGAATAGGGCAGCTTGCAGTGATTTTTTTCACAATCGTGTGAAAGACTTTTGCCAATACATGTTTTTTTTTAATTCTTTTATATTTTTTTATGTTATTTTTTATTTTGATATACTTTATTGATCCCTGTAGGGAAATGATGGTCTGCATTTAACCCATCCTAGCTGTGTAGCTAGGAGCAGTGGGCAGCCGATGTGCAGCACCCAAGCACCAACTCCAGTTCATCTTGCTATGCCTTGGTCAGGGGCAGAGACAGCAGTATTAACTCTAGGGCTTTTTTGATGGTGGGGGAAACCGCAGACACGGGGAGAACATGCAAACTCCACACAGAGGATGACCTGGGATGACCCCCAAGGTTGGACAACCCCGGGGGTTCGAACCCAGGACATTCTTTCTGTGAGGCAACAGCACTAACCACCGGGCCACTGTACCGCCCTGTTATGTTGTCTATAGCTGAGCCAGACAGGGATAAAAGATAGAAGAAGAACAGCGCGCAATAAAAGAAACTGAATCTTATATATTTGTAATGTGAACAAGTGTTACATACTCTCAAGATGGAAGAAGCTTGAAAGAGTAAAGGATCTACATGGGTGAGGCTAATTATCTTCTGGACGGGCAAGTTTCTGTAACATTTATTAGATAGCTCCGGAGTTACTTATTAATTTTTTGTGCGGGTGCTTGCAGTTTTTTTACACCGCTGGCTTTGGCTTTTACCGAATGGAAGCAACTCATTAGTCTACTTTTGTCAAAGGTATACTGAACAACAGCATGGCTTAGCAAGTATATTATGTTAAAAAAAAAGAAAAAAGAAAAGATGCCTAAAAAGGCAATAAATGTTTACTTACTTGGATTTACATTGCATGTAAATTGCTTTTTATTCATCAGTAGAATTGATTGTTTTTTAATCCTTTTTGGCGAGAAAAGTGTTGTTCAAGTAGATGACATAGTCGATCAAAAAGCTAATTCAGACATCTGAGCTCTTTCCAGGCATCTTAGAAAACAAAACAAAGGAGCGACACACAGCCAGGCTGGATGGGTTGCAAACTATTATTTCATGCACTTATGCCAAAGCATGAGTCGATTAAAGGTAGTGCTGCTATTAATGTTTTTCAGCCAGGAATATTTTGCACAGAGCTGTTCTGCACCAACTCCTATTGTGGTGCAGTCGCAGTCGAACTCCATATTATACCTCTAATCTTATATTAGAGACTTGATAGACAGTACTTTGATCGTAGGAAATTTGTTATATTGTGTTGTAATAGTACTTTTTTTGTTTTGTTTTTTTTTGTTATTTGGCTATTTTTTCAAACGTTAAGTGATTTTGTTTGCTTTAATTATGTGCTACATTTGTGTTGCCAGTTTATTTAATGAGAGCTCTCTGGTGTTTTCTATCTGCAGGGATGATGATGATGTCCTATCTGGCTTGGGTGCTCTTTAGGAAATTCAGCAGTGGATGTCTTGGAAGAGAGTTAAAACATAAATCCTGTATTAGATAATTGGCTTGAGCAATGTCGGGCATAAATATTTTTGTTTATATTTTACATTTATATTAGGGCACACTGGGTCTGCATAAATTCTGCTTTTCACAATTTGCCTCTAAGCTAATGCAAGCTGTGGGAAAAAAAAGCACAGTGGAGGAACGTATACTCCTTGTGTAAAGGTAAAAAACGAAACGAACATGAACATAAAACATGTAAATTGCAGATTGTTAACATCACACTTAAATTTAGAGTGCATATTTGTCAAGTGGATGCATTACTGTCTCTGATCACATGCTGAGAAGCTCATCAATCATGCAAGGTTGCTGCCATATTTAATAATTTAATAAATTAATAATTTCTGTTAATATATATATATATATACGTATATACACTCACTGGCCACTTTATTAGGTACACCTTGCTAGTACCGGGTTGGATTCCCTTTTGCCTTCAGAACTGCCTTAATCCTTCGTGGCATAGATTCAACAAGGTACTGGAAACATTCCTCAGAGTTTGGTCCATATTGACATGATAGCATCACGCAGTTGCTGCAGATTTGTCGGCTGCTCATCCATGATGCGAATCTCCCGGTCCACCACATCCCAAAGGTGCTCTATTGGATTGAGATCTGGTGACTGTGGAGGCCATTTGAGTACAGTGAACTCATTGTCATGTTCAATAAACCAGTCTGAGATGATTCGAGCTTTATGACATGGCGCGTTATCCTGCTGGAAGTAGCCATCAGAAGATGGGAACACTGTGGTCATAAAGGGATGGACATGGTCAGCAACAATACTCAGGTAGGCTGTGGCGTTGACACGATGCTCAATTGGTACTAAGGGGCCCAAAGTGTGCCAAGAAAATATCCCCCATACCATTACACCACCACCACCAGCCTGAACCGTTGATACAAGGCAGGATGGATCCATGCTTTCATGTTGTTGACGCCAAATTCTGACCCTACCATCCGAATGTCGCAGCAGAAATCGAGACTCATCAGACCAGGCAACGTTTTTCCAATCTTCTATTGTCCAATTTTGGTGAGCCTGTGCGAATTGTAGCCTCAGTTTCCTGTTCTTAGCTGACAGGAGTGGCACCCGGTGTGGTCTTCTGCTGCTGTAGCCCATCTGCCTCAAGGTTCGACGTGTTGTGCGTTCAGAGATGCTCTCCTGCATACCTCGGTTGTAATGAGTGGTTATTTGAGTTACTGTTGCCTTTCTATCAGCTCGAACCAGTCTGACCATTCTCCTCTGACCTCTGGCATCAACAAGGCATTTTCGCCCACAGAACTGCCACTCACTGGATATTTTCTCTTTTTCGGACCATTCTCTGTAAACCCTAGAGATGGTTGTGCGTGAAAATCCCAGTAGATCAGCAGTTGCTGAAATACTCAGACCAGCCCGTCTGGCACCAACAACCATGACACGTTCAAAGTCACTTAAATCACCTTTCTTCCCCATTCTGATGCTCGGTTTGAACTGCAGCAGATCGTCTTGACCATGTCTACATGCCTAAATGCATTGAGTTGCTGCCATGTGATTGGCTGATTAGAAATTTGCGTTAACGAGCAGTTGGACAGGTGTGCCTAATAAAGTGGCCGGTGAGTGTATATCTATATATATAGCTCCACACTCTCGAGTCAAGCATCTTCTTCTTCTTTCGGCTGCTCCCATTAGAGGTCGCCACAGCAGATCATCTGTTTCCATCTCTTCCTGTCTTCTGTGTCTTCCTCTGTCACACCAGCCACCTGCGTGTCCTCTCTCACCATATCCATAAACCTCCTCTTTGGCCTTCCTCTTTTCCTCTTGCCTGGCAGCTCCATCTTCAGCATCCTTCTCCCAATATACCCAGCATCTCTCCTCCATACGTCCAAACCATCGCAATCTCGGCTCTCTTGCTTTGTCTCCAAACCGTCCAACCTGCGCTGTCCCTCTAATATACTCAAAATCTTAACATCTTCGCCTCCTGTCATTTCGTCAGTGCCACTGTTTCTAGACCATACAACATAGTAGCTGGTCTCACTACCATCTTGTAAACCTTCCCTTTAACTCTTGCTGGTACCTTTCTGCCTCAAATCACTCCTGTCACTCTTCTTCACCCAGACCACCCTGCCTGCACTCTCTTCTTCACTTCTCTTCTGCACTCCCTGTTACTTTAGTTGACCCCAAGTATTTAAACTCATATGCTTTTGTCACCTCTACTTCTTGCATCCTCACCATTCCGCGAACCTCCCTCTCGCTCATGCATATGTATTCCGTCTTGCTGCTACTGACTTTCATTCATCTTCTCTCCAGTGCATACCTCTACCTCCCCAGGTTCTCCTCAACCTGCTCCCTACTGTTACTACAGATCACAATGTCATCCACAAACATCATAGTCCAAGAAGACTCCTGCCTGATCTCGCCTGTCAACCTGCTCATCACCACTGCAAACTAGAAATGGCTCAGAGCCGATCCTTGATGTAATCCCACCTCTACCTTGAACCCATCTGTCATTCCTACCGCACACCTCACCACTGTCACACTGCCCTCATACATATCCTGTACAACTCTTACTTCTCTGCCACTCCTGACTTCCTCATACAATACCACACCTCCTCTCGGCACCCTGTCATAAGCTTTCTCTAAATCCACAAAGACACAATGTAATGCCTTCTGCCCTTCTCTATACTTCTCAATCAACATTCTCAAAGCAAACATCACATATGTGGTGCTAGGCATGAAACCCTACTGCTGCTCGCTAATCATCACCTTTCCTCTTAACCTAGCTTCTATTACTCTTTCCCATAGCTTCATGCTGTGGTTGATCAACTTTATACCTCTGTAGTTACTACAGCTCTGCACATCACCCGTATTCTTGAAAATTGATACCAGTATGCTTCTTTTCCAATCCTCAGGCATCCTCTCACTTTCCAAGATTGTGTTAAAACTCCACTGCCATCTCTCCTAAACACCTCCATGCCTCCAAAGGTATGTCATCTGGACCAACCACCTTTCCACTCTTCATTCTCTTCATAGCTGCCCTCACTTCATCCTTGCTAATCCACCTCACTTCCTGATTCATTATCCCCACATCATCCAACCATCTCTCTCTCATTTTCTTCATTCATAAGCCCCTCTAAGTACTCCTTCCACCTTCTCAACACTCTCGTCACTTGTCAGCACATTTCCATCTCGATCCTTCATCACCTAAACCTGCTGCACATCCTTCCCAGTTCGCTCCCTTTGTCTTGCCAATTGGTACAAGTCCTTTTCTCCTTCCTTAGTGCCCAACCTCTCATACAATTCACCATATGCCTTTTCCTTTGATTTCACTACCTCTCTCTTCACCTTACACTGCATCTCCTTCTACTGCTGTCTACTTTCTTCATCTCTCGGACTCCCACTTCTTCTTCACCAACCTCTTCCTCTATATACTTTCCTGTACTTCCTCTTTCCACCAACAAGTCTCCTTGTCTTCCTTCCTCTGTCCAGATGACACACCAAGTACCTTCCTAGTTGTCTCCCTCACCATTTCTGCAGTAGTTGCCCAACCATCCGGCCACCCTTCACTATCACCCAGTGCCTGTCTTAGCTCCTCCCTGAACTCCACATAATAGTCTCCCTTCTTAAACTTCTACCATTGGATCCTTGGCTCTGCCTTCACTCTCTTCCTCTTCCTGAGCTCCAAAATCATCCTATAGACCACCATCCGATGCTGTCTAGCTATGTTCTCCCCTGCTTCCTATCTGTTTCAGCTTGCACCTCCTACAATTACAATTTCATTACAATTTCATTTAGCAGACACTTTTATCCAAAGCAACGTACATCTGAGAGTTAATACAACACAAGCAAGGATCTAGTCGGGGGACAACAATGCAAGTAATTGCCAAAAAACTAGGTTCAAGTCCAACAGGACATGTCAACAGGCAGTGCACAAAGGTAATGCATAGGGTGCATAGCAGTGTTGTTTTTTTTGGGGGGGGGTTGTATTTTTATTAATACCATCAGGTGTGGAGGTATTTGTGAAAGAGCTGGGTCTTTAGCTTCTTCTTAAAGACCTCCTGCATAAAACATAGACCACCTGTGTGTACCTTCCTTCACTCATATGTTCCCCTGTGTTCCTCCCTCTTCTTGAAATATGTATTCATCACAGCCATTTCCAGCCTTTTCACAAAATCCACCACATCTGTCCTTCCATATTCCTCTCCTTGACACCTTAGCTGCCCATCATCTCCTCATCACCTCGGTTCCATTCACCTACTGCCCATTGAACTCTGCTCCAATCACCACTTTTCTCCTTGGGTATACTCTCCACTACTTCACCCAACTCACTCGAGAATTTTTTTTCTTTTCTATCTCATACCCAACTTGTGGGACATATGGACAACATTCATCATCACACCTTAGATTTCCAGCTTCGTACTCATCACTCTGTCTGACGCTCTCTTCACCCCCAACACACTCTTGACATACTCTTCCTTCAGGATTATACCTACTCCATTTCTTCTCCCATCCACACCATGGTAGAAGAATTAGAACCCATCACCCATCTCCTGGCCCTGGTCTCTTGCACACGCAGTATATCTGCCTTCCTTCTGTCCATCATATCAGCCAGCTCTCTCCCTTTACCAGTCATAGTGTCATCATTCAAATTTCCGACTCTCACCCCCACACTCCTACCCCTCCTCTTTTCCCGCTGCCTCTGGACATGCCTTCCCCCTCTCCTTCTCCTTTGCCTAACAGTAGCATCATTTCCACCGGCACCCCTCTGGCTAACAGTACTGGTGGCAGTTGTTGGTAACCCGGGCCTCGACCGAGCCGGTATGGAAGTCTGATTTATGATCCGCATATTTGATTTGGCAAAGGTTTTACGCCGGATACCCTTCCTGATGCAACCTTTCCCATTTATCCGGGCTTGGGACTGGCACTAAGAATGCACTGGCTTGTGCATCCCCAGTGGTTTGAAACTCTCATTTTCAACATGCTTTTTTCCCCCCTTTGATTAAAAGTACCACCATAAAAAAAAAAGTACCAACATAAAATCATGGCAACTGTGCCATTTTTAGTGGACCTGTGAGTAGAGGACTGAATTGGGATGCAAATCACGCGGGAGTGGGCAGTTCTAGCTTTGCTGCGGGTGGGAGTGAGCAGTCAAAAAATAAACTAAACCAGGGATTTAGCTAGCACTAACCAGAAAGATGGTGTCAACAAATGAAGTTGAAAAGAAGATTAAAGCAGGCCATTACAATACAAAAGCAAAGCAAGGCAAGTCTGACATTTGAAAAAATTTCTGAGTTATAACTGACAAAGATGGAAACTGTTAGTTGCGACAAATTCGCACAAGAATTGATCTACAACGGGCACAAATCTGGCACCTCTGGGTTGAGGCGACATACCTGCTCCGTTCTCCTCAGTCAAAGCACTTCTTCCGGCACACATTAAACAGGAAACTATCGAGAAATGTGTCGCACTTTGCTGTAGAGACATCCGGCCATATGACTGTCGCCAGGAAAGGCTTTATTGACATAAAATAGAATAGAAGGCCCTTTTATGCCATTGTACAGAATACAAAAAAATGTTCTCTACGTTATAACTGAAAAATATGCATTTCTTTAATACTTAACAGTAAAATAACATTTTCTCTGCAGGAGCACAGAAGTCAATGGAACTCTATTGCGTGGGCGTGAACAGTCAGATTGTTTGAGGATGCAGGCGGGAGTGGACACACATTGTGGGAGCGGGCAGGAATGTACCTTTCACACATGCACTCTTTCCCTGAAATGTTCAGGAATGCTTCCTGCATGCTTCCCACCTCAAGGCCATGTATCATTTCAGGGAAAATGGCAATACGGCTGTGTTGTGATTGAAAGCAGTAACATTGCAGGGAAGCGTACGTAAAAGGTTACGTCCATCTGACGAAAGATACTTTGACGTGGAGCAAGCGGACCAATAAAAAGATGACACTGATGACGTATTTGAATCCGTGACGGTTGGCTTGCCTCGCGGATGATTTAATAACTGCAATACAAACTCTTTTTTTTTTTCAATAATGGTTGGAAACTGGACAGATTCAGAAATAAGGTAGCGCGCGTTGCATTACCACCATCTCTTTTAAACTCATTTATGTATAAAATGGCTTTTAATTAGAGTTTTTCTTTTTGTATTATGCTTTTATTCATTTATTTTTTTCTTACGCAGTTCTACATTTTACTCTTTGGTGTACCGTGACTTTTTTTTCTTTTTCTTTTTGTGCACTGGCACTTCTCACGAGCTGCTGGTCCTCTTTTCTGCCCTCTCCATATCAGGTTCTCCAGGCAATTCATAATGGCCCTAAATAAACTGCATTACCCAGGGGGCACTATGTGACACTCACCTGTTCCCATTCTCATCTGCCTTCTTTTCTCTGTCAGTGGCTGGTCTAAGCAACGTTGCACTAACCTTACAATAATAGCCTGAAGGAGAACTGGACAAAGAGCATGGTGATGCAGAGGTGCCTAGTTTGTGTGACACACTAAAAGTAGAAAGAAGAGAAAATATCAGATTTTGCCGGGAATACAAGGAACTAAGGGCATCCCGGCCTGATGACTTTATTGCACCACACACTAAAGCTAGTGTACAGAGTCAAACTGAAATGGTTGTCTCCTCGATTAAATAAATGTGTGTTGTGAACATCAGTAATATCTCCTGTTATCTTTTTTATTCACTGTAGAAATCCAGAGTGTAACAATGATTCGCTGATACACACGCCAACATGTGAATAAGGGGGAGGCTCCATAGCCGAATGGTTACAGTGCATACCACATGGCCACACAGTCGCAACGTTGCCAGTTTGATTCCAGCTGGCAACCTTTGTTGCATGTCATACCCCTCTCTCACGCCCTCATTTCCTGTCTACCTCTGCACTGCCACTGTCTAATAAAAAGGTAAAAATACAACAACAACAAAAAACGTGAATAAGGGGAGTACTGGCACTGACTTTTTTTCCCCTTCAAGCACGGTTCTTACGATGTTTATTTCATTGTCTTTTATCTTTGTCTCTATTTCTTGATTGCATTGTGTATTTTCTGTTGAAAAGTGCTATAAGAAAAGTATTATTATATTATTATTATCTGCTGGACTGTCCCTTGCCCCAACTATTCCGGCATTGTCCTGGCATGTGCGAAAAGGCGCGAGAGACAGAAATGTCCCTGAATGCGGCTGCATGTGTGAATGGTGAAAATAACTAGCGGTGCCTGAAAGATTATCCCGGTGATTTAACGGCAACTAGGTGTGAGACGCACTTAACACACACACACACACACACACTGCAGGAGTGGACGGTAACGGTGAGAAATCCAGCGGGTGCGGGCGTGAGTGGGATCAAGAAAACAGTCCTCGGCAGGGCGGTCTACCTGTGAGGCTTGGATGGGCACAAATGCAACTGCAATTACAAATTCCGCCACAGGTGTCAGTAAGGAGGCGAAAAAGCAAAATCTGAAATGTTAGCTTGCTTTGTAAGACTGAGATTTCAAACATACTCTTGCTGTGAATGCAATCGGATCCTGTTTTGAAAGGTGAAGGTTACCCTGCATCTGAGTTATTATAGTGCATTTTGAGAAGAAGAAAAAAACGTATCATTTCACCTCAGAATCAATAGCATATACTGCAACATGTAATTCTGTTATAAAGCTTGAGCAAGCAATTTGTAATGCTTTTTAGGTATATCTAATATCATTCGTTTCTTTTTGCGGATATCCTGTTTCTTCGGTTCCATTAATACTGTTGCTATTGAATACGTTCCTCTCTCAAATTGGTCAGGCAGAACTTTATAGTGCCAGCTCTTTCACAAAACTTGAATTTCTTTGGCAGCTGTTGACTAAATGGGTCAAAGTGCCATCTAATGGCAGAGAAGAAACCAATGTTTTTTTTAGATTTTTTAAATCAATTCCTCTTAGGTCGGTTCACAATAGCAGTGTTGTTGAAATGCACCGCGTTGCACAATGTGTGCTTCCAAATTTGAGGTTTCTGGAGGTTCTAGGGTCTGTACGTCGTAAGGCCCATGTATTCATTGGATTTATGTGAAAGCGGTTGCAGACTGAGGCCTTAGTTTTGCAACTGGGGTTACACGTTTCTTTTCCAAGCAGTTTGACTTGCAAACAGTAGAAAAAAAGGAAAAAAGGTGTTGCTATAGTAAGAGGTAATATTTGGCAACAACACACGTGCTAAACTTTCCTCCTACGGTAAATAAAGAGTGGAATGGGAAATTTGACCTTAGTAAAACGTTATCTAAATTACAACACACTTGAAAGTACATTGTACAGAACTGTATTTTACTGTTTATAAAATAACGACAATATATAAAACGTGAACTAAAGGAAATGCATCAAGCAAGCTTTGGAGCTATTCATTTCTAGGAGTTAATAATTCATGATCAACTAGAAAGCAGAGCTATGAATATTTCTGATGATACACACGAGGCTATTTACCAGTCAGCAGAAAATGGATGAACTTGTTTTGGGGGAGAGGTGTAAAGTTTACCATCACTATGTTTTATGGCACTGAAAGAGTCATTGCCTTGGCATACGACGGAGGTTAAGATGCAACCTCGCCGTGGTATTTGTCTTGGTTCAGGCACTGAAAGCTGGATATTACAGTTGATGTTTTCATCATGTTTTACCGAAAAGCCGATCTGGTGTCATGTCTTTTTCGGTTTAACATGTAAATACATGCAGCGGTACCCACTGGAAGCGGGAAAACATGCAATCGCTGGGTCGCATCTCCATATTGATTATGTAAAATGTTGTGAAATTTCGTTGCGTTTTGACGTGATAGAATATCTTCAAAATCCACTGTCTGCATCGATCGGACGGAAGATGAATTGAACCCAGCCGTGCTGTAAACCTTGCACGCCATCAGCTGGAGCCGGCTTGTGACAACCCTCTGTGTCTCTGCAGAGAAAAGTCAACACAACTGCAATGGATTTTTTTTTACTTGAAATTCCTGACACTGACGCCGAGAGGTGCGCTCAGAAGTCAAAAACAATTTATGTGGTGATAAATTGAGGGAGAAACAAAAATTGATTCTTTTGATATTTTAGAGTCGTGCAGTAACTTGATTAATAACTGATTTCACTGTGTGAAATTTGGCCCTGTGTGTGTGTGTGTGTGTGTGTGTGTGTGTGTGTGTCTGTGTCTGTGTGTATGTATGCTCCTTTTTTATCTTTGCATGCAAGTTTGTTTTAATGAATCGGGGCCTTTGTACGATGCTATCTGCAAAGCAAACAAAACGTCAAAGAGCAGTTGGACAGAGAACCTTATGAGGACGCACAACGACTGAACCAAATGGCAACGCTGTAATAACAAGCCCAGCTGCTCGCTCTCAACCCAGGTCCAATCGCAGCATTTCTGTGTGTTCTTTCAGCATTCCCCTGCATGTCTGTATACAGTCACACAGACACAGACAAGCACACACACACACAAGCGTACACACTCTCTCATTCACTGTCCCTCACACACATATTCTTCTCTTGACAAATTAATCTCGTATTTTAAAGAGAGGCAGAGCAGCCTCGATGGGCGCGACTCTAGTGGGTCCGATTCCTTCCGTCAAAGGACCGCGAGGAGAGAAAAAAGGGAGGAGAGGGGGAAAAACAAGTCAGGGGTGGAGTAGTGAGGATGGAAGCCATGATTGCATTTTCGCAATTCGAATCTCACATAACACCCTATTCCTTACTTAACTGTATATAGTGTCTGACTTCTGCCCCTA
This sequence comes from Lampris incognitus, assembly GCF_029633865.1. Taxonomy (NCBI): domain Eukaryota; kingdom Metazoa; phylum Chordata; class Actinopteri; order Lampriformes; family Lampridae; genus Lampris; species Lampris incognitus. The sequence continues at coordinate 16,171,117 of NC_079211.1, forward strand.
GCCCAATGGAAGAAGACAAGAGAGAATAGAGTGCTTGTGTGCCAGCTGAGATATAGCCAAAGACTTTAAAGAAGAGCGCCTCAGGGTGTGTGTGTGTGTGTGTGTGTGTGTGTGTGTGTGTGTGTGTGTGTGTGTGTGTGTGTGTGTGTGTGTGTGTGTGTGTGTGTGTGTGGTGTGTGTGTGTGTGTGTGTGCGCGCACTCGTATCTGTCTATAAGTTTTTGTTGGACAGGCAACTGAAAATCGTGTTGTTTTTGGTTATCTTTCTTCCTCTGTTTTGCTTCTAGAATGGATTCAGGTTTTTTGGTTGTGATATTTATGTGGGGAAAAAAAAAAGAAAAGGATTTGCATCCTGATTAAATTAGGGAATGTTTGCACACAAGGCTTACCGATGCAAAAATATTTTCATTTATTTAGCGCTCTCTTGTGAAAACAGGCACAAAACACCTAAGTGTGCAATGAGCTGCAAGGTTCTGAGAAATACGATAGATAATCCCAATTAGTTTGCGAGATAATAACATCACAGTTAATAATCATGATTATCGGATGTCTCTCTGCGGCACGATACCAGCGCTTGTTTGACATCTTCTGGTCGAAAACAGAAGTATCTCCAAATGACCAACGATGATCCGGTTATGAGAACAAGTACGTTTTCATGATCGGACTCAAAAGGATGATTTTTCTCTCTTAACTTCGGACGGAATTATTTTTCAATTTTTTTTGTTTGTTGCACAATTGGTGGGCTTCTTTCTTTCAACTTCGACTCCTTTCATTTTGGTGACAAAGCTGCACACGGCACACTCAAAACAACATAATTGGTCAGGTGTAATGGAAGCGCTTGATTTAACATGGGGACTTTTATGTTGTATTGAAAATATAAACACTTCAATAGCGCCAAATTACACAATTAGTAATTGTGGCAACATAAAATCCTGATATCCCACTGTGCAGCTCTGGCGCACAAACATAAAACATTTCGGTCCCAGCCTGCACCATAATTAATTCTACCTGGGGGCTGACACACACATGCTGTATGGTCTGGTTTATCGTTCAACACTGCCAAAAAAGTGGTGATTGATGATAAGTTATGATGATGATGATAATAATAACAATTATTATTAGCTTCCAATCATTTAATAGTAAAAGTATCGTGTAGTCAGATTTGTGGATATGTCAATTTGGAAATGAACTCCACAGTAACACTAAAAATAAACCTCTGATAAATATTGATGGTCTGCTTGTTATTGCAGGAGATAATCTGCAAAAATAAAAACATCCGTTGTAATCCTGGGGTCAGCTGTGGTGCTCATGTTGAATTATACTGCATTTGTAGTTCACATTATAAGTAGCAATGGTGGTAATTTTGCGGTGGCCCACCTCATGAATGGATGAAAGTGAATAGCACTGTGAGGTTATTTATTTATTTGTTTGTTTATTTATTTATTTTTACAATTCCTCCTGGGGATCGAGCCGAAATGCAGGAAGAATATAAATACTGAAAATTCTCCAACAGCCACAGAGTGAGTGTGTGTCTGAGAGAGAGAGAGAGAGAGAGAGAGAGAGAGAGAGAGAGAGAGAGAGAGAGAGAGAGAGAGAGAGAGAGAGAGAGAGAGAGAGAGCGAAAGTGTGCAGGCCCAGTGGGTCTGTAGCCTGACTACCCAATTGCTGGCATGGGTTCTATTAGTCTGAAATCATTAACAGTTTGGGGAATACAGTGACACATTAAATGCTGTTCGTACCATAACACTCTAACCAAATCAAGGACATGCATAGAAAGAGTGTTGGGGGAGGGGAGGGGAGGAGACGGGAGGGGGGGGTAAAAACCTCCCAGTGGGCTTAATGCTGCCTGACGAGCTTGAAGCCTAACTGTAGCACCAAGTTTTGTAATCAATGTGCTAAACATCGTCTGACGTATTTCAACTTGTCCTCTTACTAATTCATGACCCCGATTTTAATAAGGGGAATTTGGTTTTTCCAGTGATGCTGGGAGAGTGAGTGTGTGTGTGTGTGTGTGTGTGTGTGTGTGTGTGTTTCTATGGAAGTAGGGAGCATTACAGTGCCAGGGGCTACTGTATTCCTGGAATGAAAAATCATAAATAATGCAGGACTGGATAACAAAAAGTAAACCCCTGCTGACTCCCAAAGCAACGAACAGTCCGAAGGCCATGCAACAGTACTCAAATCAGGAGAAATCACAAGCAGTTAGACATATCTGAAGACGGCTGTTAAGCACTTTCTAGACACGACACAATGGAAAACGCTCACGGTGAAGGCAAAACACCCGTATCTCGATGATCCACTCTCTCGGCCTACATTCTGCCTAGGTGTCACGTCCAAACAACATGACTTCAAGGCGAGCAGCTGAACAGATTTCTCGGGATTTCCAGAACACAAAAATGCACCATCTGCATCACAACACAGATCATTAAGATGTGAGCATGTGCGACGGCTGAAAGCGGTGTTTAGCATAGTGACGACTACTAACCATGAACGTCTGCTGACGACTCGAAACACTAAAAAGCAGAGTTATGCGTAAACTGACTGACTGATTAATGGCTCACATGGCTGACTGGCTGACTGACTGAAACGCCGACGTGTCATCGCTGACGTTTGGCGCAGCGTGTAAACCGGTGGGGGTGACGTTTCAATTCCAAACGGTTGCTTATAATTTGCGAATAGGGGGGGCCGTAATGGGTGTGCCACTTAAAATACGCACTTAATCGATGTTCATCTCATCAGCTTAGTGTTAACGTCGGGCCCTGAAAATGTCCTGCAAAGACAAAATTGCTCACACACACGTTCACACACACATTTCCAACACCGGCCACAGAATGCTATGGGCAGCCCGCAGCTCCGACACACTGCACATCAACACTTTAGTGGGAGAAATGAAAGTAGAATTACAATCAACCTCCACTCCTCTCATAAATCATCTTTTTCTTTGTTGTGTGTGTGTGTGTGGGGGGGGGGTGCATATATGTGGGTGCATGGTTGTACGGGGGAAAAAAGTGAGTCACAGTGTGTGCGTTACCTAACCTCCATGCACAGATGCTGTGTATTAATCACAAATAGCGGCGACAGATTGCCTCCTTTTTATCATCACTATCAATAATGTGAGAGCTGAGAGAGAATTAAGCACGGCGCCCGCATCACTCTGAACAGAGGCAGGTAGGGCAGGAACACACAATACTACACTGGCATGCACTCACTGAAAGACAGATTGCACCGCATGAAAGACAGCAGGTTGGAGAGAGCAGGCTGAAGACAGCAGGTTGTGATGAAGGTTTATTTTAAACTGCTTTTAATAACGTGCTACGCATTGATAAAAATACGCAAACACTGGTATACAAGTCTCTGCAGAAGTAACGCAGGCTATGCAGACTAGCTGTGGTGTTAGTGGAGGCAATTAGCTTGAAGCAAAAAGGGCTACAGTACAGTAGACCAATGAATGCTGACAAATTGGGGTTTCTACTTGCAGTTCGGGTCAATTTCAGTTCTGTTTTATTTCCATTTCACCAAACTGCTTGTATCTTTCAACTCTCCATTCCCACAGCTGCCAGAGCAAGATTAACTAACCATGGAAGAGAATTTGGGGGGAACCGTTGAGATCTGACTTTCCAGATATATATCTAAAAGTTTGATGGATGAATATGTTCATACCATTAGTTAATCTTGTTTTCTTTTCTTTCTCCTTATGATCTTTGAAAATATGCCATCCATAATTTGCCGGAAATAATTATTTATAAGCTACCGTGACGTGAGAAGTGAGGAAGTCTAATCCAAATCTATTGGAGGATATAAATCTCGCCACAATTTACGCTGTCGTCACAAAAATGAAGATTTATCCGAACGTGAATGCTGTTATTTACTATATGGCTTACATTAAGTTACGTGAAATGAGGGAAAAAATAAAATGCTGCCCACCTTCACTGATCTAAATAACACAATAGCTCTCAAAGGAGCGTGTATTGAATCAGTACGAGTCAATATGTAACAGTGCAATTATTAATAAAACACACATGGCCGCAATCTTATCTTAAGTATGAATGTGTCTTAACGTGCCTTTTTTTTGTCTTCTGGCTACGGATAATATCTAGCTATTGTAAATGGCCAGAATTACAATCAGGCCCAGTAGGTTACCTTGATGTTGGTAGGCAGAGAGCACGCATCACACAGATCAATACTGCCTGTATCTCCAATGGCCCTATTGATAATAGTACCTTGGTGTTGATGGGGGACAGAGTGGATGGACCAGAGCTGGAGGGGAAAAAAACAACTCTATGCTATAAAAAAACAAAAAAAAATGTTAGTGAAAACAATAAATTAAAAAAACAAACATATGGATCACTTTCCCTTACACATTTAACATGATATAGGATGGACAGTTGGAACCGGCAGCTTGTATGCTCACTCTGCATGCCTGCCTGTATGTATGTACTTCCAACCAAACGAAATGAATGTCATTTACTGTAACCCACGCGGCACACACTTCTACGCACGCACGCACGCGCGCGCGCACACACACCTGAACATCTGCTTAGAACCGTTCCCTTAATAAACTCACGTCGTTTCGTTATAGCCGAGCCCCGGTCCAACCGAGCAGCACATTAGCAGACATGCCATACATACATGCATGCATATCCATACATACGGTAGCCTGCCAGAGGCCACGGACGAACGTGACAGCCTACCTTTCCCATGTAAAGCCATTCCTTTTAGTCCAATTCCATAATCGCAATAAAAACCTGCTAAATTATGCTTGCGAAGACCGTTCTCGGTTTCCCCCCCTCCTCCTCCTCCTCGGTCAAAGACTTGAGATAACGGCGTTGTGTTCTGGCAAGAAAACGGACGAGACCCGCCGGATCCGGCTTCGAGATGCAGCGTTGTTGTCGTTTGGACGCCGCCGTGTCAAAATACCGACACGGGAAGACGTGCGAACGTTGTCCGGTTCGGGGAGGGGGAGCCTGTCACGGCTCCGGTGTGCGCGGTGACAGTGGCGCGTTTAGCCGCAGTTGAACCCGGGGAGGTCTGACTGGGTGACGCTGTTTGCTGCTGGAGGGCTCGGTTGCCGCTATAACGGCATCTCCGGACCGTACCACCGCACCGAGGAGGAGGGGGTGTGGCACCGGCCGCAGACACGAGACGAGCGCCGGCCCCCGCTCATCGGGAAGTCGTCTGGAACTGCTAGTTGACTCTCGTTCATTTAACCGTATGGTTTTAATGGTGGCCTGGATTTTACCGGGGAAGCGCAAGATGCAAATCGCGGTGTTGATTCTCGCCTCGTCCTCGGCTCCTGACTGCCGAGCCAAGATATTTTGCAGTTGGCAAAACTGTGAGCTTATGAAATGGTGGGAAAGGCGGCGAAATAGGGCGCACACCAAACTAGGAGACCTAACACGATGTCAGAGGTTGGGAGAAGGACGTTAAAAAAATAATAATAAAGAACTTAGGCACGACACAAATAAGACGTCGTAACTGAAATCCATGAAATGTTCAAGTTCAGTAAAAAAAATGCATAGCTCTAAATCACAATTCATTTCCAGAGGCTTTTACAATCACATTATGTTATGTTATGTTAATAGTCCTCTCACGGGATTCAATTTTCCCCTGCCAAGTGGTCCAACATGTGGTGTACAGGTGCAGGTATTTACAGCCAGTCAGTAGCCGGAACAAACAGCCCATGAATGACAGGGGTTCTAATGATGCACTTTATTATTTCCCCAATGCACGGTACGCGAGAGGCTACAAACAACCATTCCGACAGCGGCTTCAGTCTATCTGTCTCTCAGCTTGTCTCCCACGATCGCCCCCAACACAAAAACAGCAGTATGCATTTTTCATCAACAATAGGTTCTGGCACTTTCCAACAGTTTCATCAGGGATTTCCTCCAAATGAAAGCTGCAGTCCTGAGCAGACAACAATGCTCCGGGGGGGGCTAACGGGAGGACCTCTTAATTTATTTTTTTTCTTGGTCCAAGACTATTTGATAAAATTGGTTCCTGCAGATAGAGCAATTACAGAAGTATTTGTCATCCGAATGCGATTTGTCGGCGCTTGAGTGGAATGAAAACTTTTAAAAAAAATTCTCTTGGAGGTGTATTTGCGGAGAAATGTAATGACTTTTGCACCTCAACTTCTGAAGTTTGGTTTCACAGACAGTAGCCTACAGTCAGGTTCTTGCCCTCCGTGTTTTTCCTGCAGAGTCTTAATGGCAGGCACATTACACCTCCAACGGCTGAGTAAACGCTCTTTTTGAAAGAGCTACTCCTCTCTCCTGCCCGACATATCTTACTGAGACATCTCCTTGACAACCAGCTCAATGCAGAGATTTGAAATGTCACAGTGTTTTACTGTGATTTTTTTTCATCATTATGGTCTTTAGAAGAGAAATAACAGCTGTAGTGAGGGGAAGAGGAATGGCCTGACTATGAGACAGACAATGCTCTCACCTACTATTCAAGAAAACATGTCGAATAACTGTGGAGGGAACATATTTCTGACCCAGTGTGCAACGTGTTTTGAAATAAGATAGATACCTTTGTACCCGCAGTGATGTTCAGTGTAATAATTGGTACCAAGGAACATTCCATTGAAAGTATTGTAGGTATCTATAGGGTTAAGGGTACGGTGACACATGCGCGAAATTAACTTCCTGTTCGCTACCAGTCTGTGCGAGCAAAGGGGCGAATAAAACAGTCGCTTCCGGTGGCGAAGGAAATTCGCATCTTCGCTTCGCGCGGAGTTTCAGCTTCGATGAACTTTGACCGGCGAATCCACAGCCTCAACCAATAGCAAAGAGATTGTGTGTGGTTGACCCGGCTTGTCTGTAATTGGCTGTAGTTTTCTTAGTGAGCCAGGCTAGAGGAGACTGTGTCTAATCAGCCGGTGTTGTACGACATTGCCCATGAAAACCACAAACTGCCCCCACAAGAGAGATACTGCCTGGCTGGCAGTATCTCACATCCTGCCCTGCCCACATCCAGCATGACAAGATACGAATATCGCTTTAGCAGGCGACGGTCATTGCCTGCATTTGCCCACCCGCATTCCGGGAACTCTGCCTCTGATTGGCTAGTACTCGTTGCCTCCGTTGGTTATGTTGGTTAAGGTTAGGGTTAGGGTGGGGTTAGGGATAGGGTTAGCCAATCAGAGATAGAGTAGGTGCGGGTCTTCCCGGAATCCAGGTGGGGAAAAATAATAAGCATGTGTGACCCCTAGTACGGCAAGCCCTTTTAGCCAGGGCCCTAGAAAGAGAGAGTTGCGTCAATGAGGGGTCAGAACGCGAGAGGGTCACGTGGTTCATGTAGCCGCCGAATAGTTCCAAACGAAGCTTGGCGGGTCATTTAAATGAACTGCTTAGCCGCGATTTCTGGTAACTACTAACCAATATTTTCAGATTTTTACATTTATATATAGATATATTCCAACGTGACACATATTCTATGCGCACTGTTTGGCACTATCCGCGGCTCCCATGATCCGCCATTGCTGTTAAATAATTGGCCCATTGGCGTCTACGGAGTTGACGTAACTCTCTTTCTAGGGCTCTGCTTTTAGCTAGACGAGATATCTGCAATGACGTAATTACAGAAATCTGCAACGTCATTTCGCTTAGTCAAAACTCTAATTCAAGATATCTGTAATTGCATTTTGACTAGTAAGCTTCAAACTGCATGCGTATAGGGTTTCTCATTACAGATATTTAAAATTCATTTTCAGATATCCCCAATTCACATTGCGGATATCTGCAAATGAATGATGACAAGTTGTAATTCCAGTTTCAGATATCTATAATTGAATTCTGACTAGTCATAATTCCAGTTCAAGGTATCTCTAATCCCCCCTCAATTCAATATATTGTAGCGAATTCGGGAGGCAACCACAGAAACTGCCGCGGCCGGGAAGCGAACCCGTATCGCCCGCATCGCGGGAGACATCGCTGACCACTCGACTAAAGGGTCCGACCCGTTAGCCAGAGGCCAACGTGTGTACTTATCCACGCAGGTTACACTATATACATAGTCAAACTTACGTTTGAGATATCCGTAGTTTTCATTCTGCTTAGTCAAAACTGAATTGCAGATATCCTGAATTAGAGTTTTGGCTAGGCGAAATGACGTTGCAGATATCTGCAATTACGTCATTGCGGATGTCTCGTCTAGCTAGTAAGTGTTAAAAGGGCTTGCCATAGTTAATTGCAGCGAAACTGCGAGCATTGCGAAATGAGCGCTCACTTGATTTAAAAGATGTTCAGCTTGAGCCAACATTTATACATACAGGCGAAAGCCAATCACCTTCAAGCAGGGCTAGAAGCCACGCCCCTTTACAGAAATCTCTTCAGTCAAGATGGAGGACAAACTGATCACGTCTCCGGTTGATAAACTGACTGCCGGCGCTGGGTCCGGTGGGACCTCCACGCACTGACTCTATCGCCGACCCATGACCTCTAGATAAGATCGCAAGATAACTTATGATGAACTTATGACTTAATTTTTTACTACCGATGTGTTGACTCTATGGGTAAGTGAACGATGGCAGCCGGCTCCCATCAAGCTGATTTCTTTTTTTGTAAAGACACTTTATTATTTGTCATTGTACAACGAAATCCGTTTTCTGCATTTAACCCATGCTATGCTTGGAGCAGTGGGGTAGCTGCAGTGCCCGGGGGCCAGCTCCAGTTCTTCTTTCCTATTGCCTTGGTCAGGGGCACAGACAGGAGTATTAACCCTAACATGGGGGGGAAACCCATGCAGAAACGGGGAGAACATGCAAACTCCACACAGAAAGGACTTGGGATGGCCTGGGGTTCGAACTCAGGACCTTGCTGTGAGGCAACAGTACTCACCAGTGGGCCACCGTGCACAGATTGTATGATCCTATAACATATTTGTTTAAACACGATCCACAAACGGCTCACTCCGGTAATAACGTTAAGAGCCAAGCATGGTGAGACTTGTATGTTGTATGTTGGCTTGTCGCCAACACACAAAACACAGTTCAATACAAATAAAACCTTCAATACACATGTGTAATCGTGTTTGACGTTTTTACACGATTTATCATACATTATTTATCATGCATCATTTGGCTCTTATCGCTGAGCTGAGCCAAATGATCTGGCTTCCCACTATCGTCTGCTGGGTCTAGCAGACTTGTTAGCAGCGTTGGTGCGTAATCAAGACGCTGTGACGTGGCGCGGGATTCACGTGTTTCAGACAAGCGATCAAAAGCCACGCGAGGAAAGTGAGGCGAGATTCTGTCCGGCTAGGGTTTGAATCCTGATTGCATCTATTATATACACTGCATGGACTTCACCGACACGAGCCCCCGTTTTAAATGGCCGTTCAAACAGCGAAGCCGGAGATAACGTTAGTCACAGTCCAGGTTTTCCCCGATTCATTGTGGCTTCACGTGCCAATTTAAAACGCATGAGCGCCACGTGACTCGGGGAGTTACGGATAGGAGTTGCTGATGTGAGACAGCATGGCAGTCAGAACAGCAGGCCTGGCCCCGGTGTGTTCCGTTTTATTCTTTTGTGGGCAACACACGCGGGGAGAGACACTTGAGAGAAGGACACGGGGGGCAGCTTTAAAGAGGTCCGTTCAGAGCTGTGGTTCTGAACACGTGGGGTGTGTGTGTGTGTGTGTGTGTGTGTGTGTGTGTGTGTGTGTGGACAAGACGATTTTGAACGACGTTATTGCCACGGCGGAGAAGAAGAAAATGGCTCACGTTGAGGAGAGCTGTTTGCGGGCCGGGGGGAGGGAGGCGCTGTCCGTGGTGCTGATATCCTTCCACAGGCTTCTGCTCATCCTGCGTGACACATCTGCCACAGCCTGCATGCATGTGTGCTCGCACCTGCATGCCTGTGTTAAATGATGCGGAAACAGCCCGCGCTAGTGCCAAATAAAGACACCATTTTTTATTGGCGCCATGTTTTGATAAATGAGCCTCATAGTACTTTAGTACTAGTTCAAGCAACAGCGATAGTATTGGACTTTAAACACAGCCCACTAGTCGACTGAACAGCTTGGGGGGTGTTGGCTTGAAGATTGTTTAGTCTCTCTCCCTCTCTCTCACTTGCAAACTGCAAACCCCCAACACAGGTTTTGTGAGAGGAGCCCAGATTTCCTGGTCGGCTGTGATTGATTGGTGAGTGATCGATTCTTCCACTATTGTCTCGTACAGCACACGCGGCGGTGGTTGCTTGCTGTGGCTACAAACCAGCAATTATCCTCTCGTTGTTTCACTGCAACACTCTTCGTTTTTGGCTTCTCTTGCCTTTATCCTCCCTTTCCTCTCGTAAAGTATTTTGCTCCCCATCTTCTCCCCTACTCTGGTTTATATTTCCCCTTTCTACTTACACGCATATCTCGCCCTACGCTTTCATCTCTCTCCATTAGCCCTCCCCAAATTTGGCTTTCTTTACCATTCTCTTTGTTTCCCACCTTCCTCCTCACCCTCCACCTACCCCCCCTCCCTCAGTATCCCCCCTCTTGCTCTATCACTCTCTCTGGCTGACGTTGCTGAAGGGGTCTTTCTCGTACTGTAATGAGGGATCTTGGATCAATGCTGTCAGCTGTGCTTCCAAGCCGCACCAGCTGTGCAGTATTCCTCTGCCCTTGAGGTGTGTTCCTAAACTCTCCGCCAGGGGCGTTGGGAGTTAACTAGGGTATTCTCGCTAATAGCGGAGTACTCTTCCTCCCCCCCCCTCTCTCTCTCCACCATTGCTCTTCCTCCACCCACTCAGCCATTCAGCCGAGTGTCTCGGTGGATGCAGAGCCCACCATTTACTGAAATCTCTTTTTTTTCTAAAATGACAACGCTATGACCTTTCCGAGTCACACACTCCTGGGGCCATAAATTCACCCAGATTCCATTTTACATGTTCCACCATTCACAACCAAATGATACCTGCACACCCATCAGCCTGCTGGCGAAGATCCAGTATTTTCACCCTCAATTGTTACTTTTACTTCTAGATGGTACAGCAACGATTTGAGAGCCTGATAAGAGGCCTGAAAGCTCTAAAAGGGTGGGGGCACACAAAAAACCTGTTGGGGAGCAGTTTTTAAAGCTGCCTTTTTTCTTTTTCTAAACTCTGTCCGAGACTTCTTATTTGAAAAAAAAAGTAGCACAGCAGCCGCAGAGAAGCATCTTATGATTAATCCCCAACAGGAAGGAACTCTTAATGTGTGCAAGATGTGAGCCAGGTTCAAAGTGTGGTCTGATGAAACAGCTATATATCCTCACCTCCATGCAACGTTCTCCTTCAAGCCTTCTCCCAATAATTAGTCATATCCCTGAAAGGGCATGACATTAATAAATTCCACATTAAATCCACATGTATGAACTGTGGCGAGGGGGGAGGAGGGAGTGGGGGGGGTTGAAAGAAAGCAGTATTTTTAACCAGCAGCGCCGTGACATTCAATGGCTTGTGAAGAACGGGTGGAGACTGCACTTCAGAGGACACGCGATGAGACAAGGGGAAGGGCGTCACTGCGTCAAAAGACGGGCGCCGATCACGTGACGCGGGAATTATTGATTTATAAAGCACATCTTTATCCTTACAGTATGGCACGCAACGCCGGCACAAGGAAAGCCAGGGACATCTCTCAATCACCTTGACAGCTTGAATCAGGTCTTTGTTCCCTCAAAGCAGCAACTCACACACACACACGCGCGCACACACGTGCTTTTTCTTTTTGGGCTCCAAAACCAAAGCTAAAAAACACTTCTTCTTTTCTTTTCTTTTTTTGCCTCGGACCTCCGAAATCTAAGGACTATTCCCATAAAGATCAAAGTGTACGTGTGCGTTTTTGGGGGCTTTTGTGTTTCGGCGTGTGTAGCGTTGAGTGCTTTCCTCAGTCTGCAAAAAGCCTTTGGATACGTGATGCCTCTCTACAACACGGCCCCCTTCTCCGCCGCTCCTTTTATCACCGCACACTCCCTCGCTCTCACTAGCCTGCTTACCTGTGACAGGAGCACCTTTCAAACGCACCTCATTGCATTTCAAGCACAGGTGACTCCCACCCTCTTCTCCGAGAGTGCCACTCGAGGACACACACACACACACACACATTACACTACACACACACAGCTGTCAGCTGCCCCGATACGATACATCCCTTCTCCCGCCCCTTCCCAAACTAACTCCTACACAACCTGAGAATGTGGGGAAATATTATATTTCATCTATGCTACAGCAGCCCACACATGGACGTGGCTAGGAGGAAGTCAGAAGTGAAAGCAAAGTTGCGCGCCGACATTTGTGTGCGCGTGTGTTTTTGCACGTCTGTTCGCATGCGCATCTGCACGTGCACTTGTGTTTGCAGCGTGAGCAAAGTCGTTGTTTCGTCTGCTCCGTTCCAACACGTCGAACCATCTGCTTTCCCGTTTGGCTGTGGCGCGACGTAGGAGCGTCTGCACGCGGCGGGCTCGTTTATTTACAGTGTCACTTGGCTCGGTGTACATTTAAGTTCATACTTTCTCCGTAAAACTTCGGGCCGTTGAAGGCCGTATAACAGACCGGTTTTTTTTCGTGGCTTCATATTCTCCGCAGAATTAATCAGGGCAACAGAACCCGGGCGGATGCTGCCCACATAGCTGAGCATTTGTCTGTGCAGGATAGGGCACGGCGCGGCGAATTTGCACCCGTTTGAAGCCGCGTTATTAATTCATGCCGACGGTATTTGCAGCCTCGCGATGGAGCCTTGGTAAAAAAATCACATGGGGGGGGGGGCAGGCAGTCCGCGGTGGTGTAGCGGTCTAAGCATCGGCTTTGTGTCGATGCAGTTGCCCGCTGGGGACAGGGGTTCGCGCCCCAGTCTCGTCAGATCCGACTATGGCCGGACTCGATGAAGCAGCGATCATTGGCAACGCTGTCCTCGGGAGGGGGGCGGAGTCGCCTTGTCACGGAAGTGGGGAGGCGGTCTCCTTCGAGACTGCCGGCCGGAGAGATGCAGTTGGCGAACGCATGCAGTACGAGGGCGGGTGTTTGAATTAAAATAGGGATCGATTGGCCACTAAATTGGGAGAAATCAGAAATAAATTTTTAAAAAAAATAACCTATAGGGGGGAAACCCCACGCCGGTGAGCGGGCAAGTCTGCTGGCCTGCTGGACGGAGTTATGGCGTCCTGCGATATGTGCAGACACTTGACTTTTCTCCCAGTGTCTGTTTGTGCGCCGAAGCCCCATATTGACCAAGCCCACGGGAACAACAGGCTGGTAAGCGTGGGCCTATCTTATTTAATCAGTGTGTGTTGGGCTAAATGAAGGCCCATTATCACTGACCACCCATCGACTGCGGCTCAGCTTCTCAAACAGTCAAAGCAAAAGGTCAAACATTGATAATGAGCAGAGAGAAAGAGCTTTCCCTAATTAGAGACATGAATGTAAAATTTGAATGGGAAATTAGAGCCGTATGCACGGCCGAGAGTTACAGCAGTCACACTGCCAGTTTAATCCAGCTGTACTCAATATTTACCCTGTCCTCTGTTTTGTCTCTACATGTGTGTGTGTGTGTGTGTGTGTGTGTGTGTATGTGTGTGTGTGTGTGTGTGTCTGTGTGTGTCCATGTGTACACATGGCCCTTTGTATGCCTGTATAGGTGTGTGTATTATTTTGTCTGTGTGCGAATGTGTGTCTGTCCATCCATGAATGGCGATCTTACTTTGTGTGTGTGTGTGTGTGTGTGTGTGTGTGTGTGTGTGTGTGTGTGTGTGTGTGTGTGTGTGTGTGTGTGTGTGGGCAGCCTGTGTGCACACTGGCACAGCGATTTCCTTTTGGAGGGAGAAAGTGGGGATCTGGATGACAAATACACCTGCGGTACATTATCAGCAGCAGCACAAACAAAGACTGGCAGTATCCCAGCAACTGAAGAGGGTCTTTATTTGTATACGTGCATCTAAGAGCTGGAATCAATGGGGAGGTAGATACAGGGAAGGCCACTGCCAAGAGAGGATGTGCCTCTTTGGGGAAGACGGTAATTGCTGGAGAACCTGCCACCGGACATCTGGAGAGCTGGGTGGAGATATCGCAGGAGGTCAAGCGGATTCCACGTTTCTGCGACATTCTGACAGCAGGGGGCAGATGGGAATTCCGCCCGGTCCCATGTGTCCGACTTCCCTGCTAACATGTGAGGACTTCTTAACTCCCCAAGTTCAGGGATGTAAGCCTCGTCGCTTAAATAGAAGGTTCATGTGGCCCTTGTGGGTAGAGCAACTTTCCCAAATAACAATTAGTCACCTTTGTTATGGTTTGGTGTGGCTCCTAGGCGCCTTCCTTTTGGAGGTTTTCCAGGAACATCCAAGTGGGAGGAGACCCTGGGGTAGACCCGGAACTCGCTGGAGGGACTACATGTCCAATCTGGCCTGGGAACGCCTTGGGATCCCTCAGGAGGTGCTGGAGGGCGTTGCTGGGAAGAGGGACATCTGGAGTGCCCTACTTAGTTTGCTGCCACCGCGACCCTGGAGAAGCAGCTGATGAGATGAGATGAGATGAGATGATTCTCAGTGATTTTTTTGTTCCGGTTAAGGGATGCACAAGTGTGGTGAGTGGGGAACGGTCACACCTCTCTCGAGTGAGCATAATTGGCTGGAGACCGATTTAAATATGGTTGCACACATCAGATCTTGGGGGGGGGGCTTGCATAGCCCTCTGTCTGACCACACTCTGTTTTTAGGATGTTCTGCATGGTTTTAACTCCGCTGGCCTTCATAGTCTGTCTTTTTTCGAAAACAGACTGTTGTGGCACCTCATTCTACCACCGGTGTCCACTTCGCCGTGCCAGAGAAACCCGGCCGTGGCTGAGATTTGCCACAAAAGCTGTTATACAAATGCGGCGAAGACACGCTCTTTCTTTCCTTCTCTCTGCTTCTTTCCGGCGTGTCCCATCTGAGGGGGCACCAAGAGTAGTAGGGTTGCAGGAGAGGGCAGAGGCGGTACGCAGCGAGGATAATGAGATGGAAGACTGTCAATAAAACATCCACTGGCACTGAATTGGTACAACCAGTTTCATTGGGGCACTGTTCTCTCTATCCGACCTCTCAGTCAGACCTTGCCGTAGGAGAGGGCAAGCAAAGACCATTTTTTAAGTTGGGCTCAATAGAGTATAAAATAAAAAGATGAGAGCACGATAAAAAAAACAAAAAAACCTTTTACGCTGCTGGAAGACGGAGATTAAAAAAAAAGAAGCACATAGATATGCAGACGGTGACGCACTGTTCATTTTGATTTTGTCTCTTTTTTTTATTATTTGCCTTGCAAAATTGCAATGGGGTAGAGTCTCAACTCCAGTTTAAGGGGGGATTTTCACTGTTGACATTTTACAGAAGTAAACCAATTCAAGCATCCGCTGCGTCCTGTTTCAGGAATTCCAAGCGTTTTGGGGTAGATTGAGAAAATATTCGACTAAACCAGGTTTTTTTTCTCTCTCATGCATTCAAAACTACTTGCTGTGTTAGCGGTTTTTACTCGTCTCAAACGGAAGCTATTAAAAAAACAAAAACCAAACAAACAGCAGACTGGATTATTTTTCCAACCTCTTTTTTGTGTGTGTCGGAGCATATCTGCGAGATTTGCATTGTGACTCCACTTGGCACTGAATTGCTCCGAGGCAACCTGCAGGAGGTGAACCTGCAGGAGGTGAACCTGCAGGAGGTGGGGTGGCTTAGAGAACCAGCCAGCAAAGGTGCGACTTCCCAGCTTAGCGTTGAACAATCCTGCCCTTTGCCCCCATTTCTACTTACAGCTTTTGACAATATATATATATATATATATATATATATATATATATATAAATATATTTGGAAGAAACATTTGTGTCAAAAACGTTATGGCACCCCCCCCCCTAAAAAAGGGTGATTATGAGCAAAGAGAGGCTTTACTTTTCTATTAACTTCCATAAGTTGGAAGTGGAAAGATCGTGTTAATCAACGTGCGAGTCGACCCCTGTTTGCCCCTCACAGTCCAAATAGTAGGATGTCACTGTTGCAGCATTAAAGGGTCTGTACTTGCTCAAACACTTATGATCACTGGCGGTATAATCTGCACCCGAGGGTGTCGTGTACGATACCCGGCAGCGTGGTGCCGGGTTCATTATGCACCGGATGTAAGGGGGAGGGAGGGAGCATCAGACATATGGGGCTGGTTACTGCACCACAGCCCGTCTCAGGGCGTGTGCGTGTTTATTGATGGTGTCTTAAAAAGCATCTTTGCACGGCTTTGGACTGGGCTGGATTTAAACGGCATGTGCTAATGGTAAGAATCATCAGGGAACTCCCCGTAGACATCGGGCGTTAGGGTGGAGGGGGAGAGGGGGGGGGGACGAAAACGCTTCCGATCGGTGATGGGGCATCAGTTTGCAAGGCGTGAAACCCTTTTCCATTAACACCTTCGCACAGCCTGTCAGCGTAATGAGAGCCCGCATCCCCAGGCACGACTGGCACATTACGCACGCACGCACGCACGCACGCACTGTAACTTTTTATGACGCAGCGTGAGATTATTTTTTTCACATCAGTTTCGAGCACATGGCGTCCGCGTGGTGAGTTAATTAAGGGAGTGACATTATTAAAGCCAAGAGTCCCTGTGATGTGTTTCCTGTTAAATCACCACCCAACCTTGCCTCGAGGTTCAAACGGCCAACACCTGATTCTGTTACGGCCGCGATGCCCTACCTCCTACTCTTAGAGCGGGGGGGGGGGAGGGGGCTCTCAGCAAAACTACATTTGAGTGTGAGAAAAGATATCAGCAGGGCTGCTTAAAGTGGTGTTTGTGGGGGGGGGGGGGCGCCGTGTATTGTGCCTCTTTTCTTACTGCAAGGAAGGTGCTGTGCCATTTCAAACGAAAAATGGACCCGTTTTATCTGGCTGTGCCCCATCAAACAGTAGCAGTGCTCTCTGAAATAGATTGACTCGACATATGTACACATACGTATACTCTAACACACACACACACGCACACACAAATATACGTACATGCACGCACGCACACACATGCATGCATGCAGACACACCCACACAAACACACACAAGCATACGTACATGCACACACACACACACATGCATGCATGCAAACACACACAAACATACGTACATGCACACACACACACACACATGCATGCACGCACCCACACAAACATACGTACATGCATGCGGGCACACACACACACATGCATGCACACACACACACAAGCACACACACACAAGCATATGTACATGCACGCGCGCACACACACACACACACATGCGCACACCCACACAAACACACACAAGCATACGTACATGCACACACACACACACATGCATGCATGCAAACACATACAAGCATACGTACATGCATGCGCACACACATGCATGCAGACACACCAACACAAACACACACAAGCATACGTACATGCATGCGGGCACACACACACACACATGCATGCACACACACACAAGCACACACACAAGCATATGTACATGCACGCACACACACACACACACATGCACACACCCACACAAACACACACAAGCATACATACATGCACACACACACATGCATGCAGACACACCCGCACAAACACACACAAGCATACGTAAACGCACGCACGCGCACACACACACTCAGATGAGCAGTATTTACTCTATCTTCTTCAAGCACACTTCGTTTCATACCTGTGGAAAAAAAATCTTATACACAATCTTTAAAATGATGAAAAACCCCAAAGGTTTCTCGGCAAAAATGATCCCCCCCTTCATTTTGAATAAATAATATGTTCTAGTTAAGAACATGTTCTTCATCAAAGTTTTATGGCATTTTTTCATCAAATTTATAAATGAATTTCCGCTCATATGCAGCTCAGATGTAGTAACAGCAGGGGGTAAAGACGGGTCTCCCTTCCCTCGTGCGTTCCCTCCGTTCTGTCCTCGCTGGGTTTGTGCAGTTATTGATGGTTTTATCCATCCGTCATACACGGTGACAACGTCTCCGTGTGATGCCTTGGCTTCGATAAAGCTCGGCAAGACGACGCGTCTCAGCATTTATTTCCGGTGCCTGTTAAATCATGACGATAAGAGCAATAAAGGCGCCGTTGTTCATCCATCCACCTTGTGATATCTCACATATCTCTTGGCTGGTTGTCATGCAGCGTGGGGGAACCATGCATCCTGCTTTTTTTCTTTTGTCATTGCAACAATGGTTATACTACAGTTTTCACAAGCAAAGTCAAAACTTCATGGCGCTCACACCAGGTGTTGCCTGCCGTTGACATTTGGTGCATGTAATCATCCATTGTCCATGCTCAACATGAACTAGAGTATATATATATATATATATATATATATATATATATATATATACTATATATATTTTTTTTTTAAAAAACCTAATTTCAAATTATGCAATTCATTTGCTTCAAGTGTGTTATCCCATTTCCTCTTTTATCACAGATTTTATAAGGTAATCACAGATTGACTCTGGTAGGGTGCGGCTGTATGGCTTGCCTTGACCACATGTCTGTGGCAGCAGCGAAAAACGCCACTGTTTTTAGCTCCGCTGCGACTCTCTGCCTCCACGTTTTATATAGTAGCTCCGGTAGAAGCTGGTGGGGCATTTCTCCCACAGTTGGGAGGAAGAAGGCAGCAATCACTGAGGCACAGAGGGAGCTCTTCCTGAGCACACTCTCACAACTGAGTGCCCAACAAGATGGGGATCCAAAGAAATGGTGATTGCAAGAGTGCTGGAACAGACCAAGGCCATATCAGAATCAGACTCATGCTTATTGGCCGTGTAGGTTTGCACAACCATGGAATCTGACTCATGGAATTTGAATTTGGATTTGAGGGCGGCACGGTGGCGCAGTGGTTAGCGCATTCGCCTCACAGCAAGAAGGTCCGGGGTTGTCCGACCTTGGGGGTCATCCCGGGTTGTCTTCTGTGTGGAGTTTGCATGTTCTCCCTATGTCTGCGTGGGTGTGCTCCGGTTTCCTTCCACGGTCCAAAGACATGTAGGTCAGGTGAATTGGCCGTACTAAATTTTCCCTAGATGTGAATGTGTCGACCCTGTGATAGACTGGCGGCCTGTCCAGGGCGTCTCCCCGCCTGCCGCCCAATGACTGCTGGGATAGGCTCCAGCATCCCACGACCCCGGTTGGGATAAGCGGCTTGGATAATGGATGGATGGATCACAGATTGAACCGCGTAATTAGTCTCATCAGCATATTTTATACCAAAATACGGGAATTTTCCTGGATTTCCAATCTGGAGATTGTCATAAAGATCCCTTTTCATGCAAACAAGTGCATTAAAGACTTTTCCTGGAATGCCCACTTTCCCACACAACCAGCAAACCCCTGCAGTTTATGTAGGAGAACCTGTCTTATATTATGATTGACTCTGTATCATCAGCTACTTGTTTATATTGAGCTTGAAAAAATGGCTGTCGTGGACTAGTTTACTCTGACATGTTGCTAATTCTTATATACTGCCCGTATTTGCTCAACATGCAACTGCTTTTTCCACTTATCACCACAGTGTAGCTGCTCACATAGCAGCTACACTGTGGTGGAACAGGGGCAAAATACAACAAATTGCAAATACAACACATTGGTTGTGCGACTGCTGTGAGTCTGTGAGACCTGTCTTTATGCATGCTCAATAATCCAGGTGTAGAAATCCCAGAAAGTTGAATCGGCTCATCTGGACACAAAGTTTAGTGGGAGAAACGTTTCATCACTCATCTAAGGGACTTCGCCAGTCTCCACTGTGGGGATACCTGCAGTCAGTGGAGACTGACAAAGTCACTTAGGTGAGTGATGAAACGTTTCTCCCACTAAACTTTGTGTCCAGATAAATCGATTCAACTTTTCTGAGGTTCTGAGATCCATTTCACATCGGCACAATAGCAGGTAAAAATGTTGTACCAATGAGTGTTTACATGCAGACCAATAAACCCATCATAAACCAATAAAGGCATCACTCCATCTTGAGAAAGTCACGTCAGTGGCTTTATCCGATTATCATTATTGTGGTGTTGTCAGAATTGAGGTAAACATAACCTGATTGTGGCAATTTGCTAGATCATTTTATGCATTGACACATGCCAACAGTGTAGTCGGCTTAGGGTCGGCTTTTTGAGAATGTGCATGCAAAAGGTCACCAGATGCAGTGAACAGGATGTTTTAAATAACACGATGCGTACTTCAGAATCAGAATCGTGTTTATTGGCCATGTAGGTTTGCACAAACATGGGATTTGACTCCGGTTTCGTGGTTCTCTCAGTGTACTTAACATAGAATAACAAAACTACAACACAACGAGCTTCAGATTTATACACAAGTGCAATAGTGCAGAGAATATATCAGAGATGCTGAAATAGATGTTAGCAGGTTACTTACATATACATGCCTGAGGTAGACGGACATGACAGAGCGTACCAGTATACGTACAATGTACAGTACAGTATACACAAAATGGCTGGATTTATTCGACAACATTAAGTGCTCATTTGAATGACAGAAACTGTTTTTATATCTGGTTGTTTTGGGGTACAGTGCTCTGTAGCGCCTTCCAGAGGGGAGGAGTTGTAACAGGCTGTGAGAGAACTGTTACCGCCACCATCAAACAGGAAGTGCTGGGAGAGCCGACATACCATAGAGCGATTATTAAGACTAAAAGGATACCTGGGTTCTAGGGAAATCAGGTTATTCCAAACCGTTTGATCAAACTCTTGCCTTTAACTGATGGAACATTCTCTAAGGACTGTAGTTCACTGTGCAGGAATGTAATCACAACTAAACAAGACCAGGCCAATATGTCTCTACCTCTGACAAGACCATGCCACAAGAGTACATTTTGTATGTAATCTTCTTGGACATCGTGGCAATAAAGGAATATTACATGTGATATTGTTCATTTGTTTGCTTGTTTTTATTACCTTTACACTGTGTAAATAATTAGACAGGAGCTGTGATCCAACGGATAAGGTTTTCCTTAATGCTGCACAGTTTGACTGTAAGCGCTATGGCTGCTTATTTTACATACATCCTGCAAAATGCAGATAGATAGATAGATAGATAGATAGATAGATAGATAGATAGATAGATAGATAGATAGATAGATAGATAGATAGATAGATAGATAGATAGATAGATAGATAGATAGATAGATGGATAGACAGACAGACGGATGGACAGATGGAGAAATATAGATAGATAGACAGAAGACAGATGGAGAGATGGACAGTCAGACGAGACAGATGGAGAGATAGATTGATTGATAGACAGACAGACAGACAGATGGATGGATGGGGAGACAGATATATAGATAGACATACAGATAGACAGACAGACGGACAGATTGAGAGATATATAGATAGATAGATAGATAGATAGATAGATAGATAGATAGATAGATAGATAGATAGATAGATAGATAGATAGATAGATAGATAGATATACAAACAGACGGATGGATGGATGGATGGGGAGACATATATAGATAGACAGACATACAGACAGACAGACGGACGGATGGAGAGATAGATAGACAGACAGACATACAGACAGACGGATAGATTGATCGATTGATCATGTGCAGCAGAATGTGTGAGGAATGAAGAGCAGCAGAGGCCCCTGAACGCCAGAAAATGTTTTGCATCACAGCACTCAGTAATGCCACATTGTCCAGAGGTGGTGTGTTGCATCTTGAGCCGGGGAGCACACGGCTGCAAGATCAAAACCCCACAACCATTTGCAGAGGAGCAAATGGTTGTGGTGTTGTTGTGCTCTGCAGAGCTGGAGCATGTTACAGTAGAATGTGTAAACATCAGTACAGCGTTCGCTAATGTTTCTGGCACCTTCGGGACTAGTCGGATGGCTTGAACTCAACTCAGAAAGGGTGTCTGGTGGTCAGTCGTGATCTCACATTGCCGCAACTCTGGTTTCCCTGAAAGCGGGGCAGACGGTGCTTCATAAAGAGACTGGGTGCGGCACAGCACACAGGACTGTGATTACAGAATTCCGCCGTGTTCAAATACAGCAGAACTGGGCCTGGTGTGAAAACCGGCCGAGTCTCTTCAAGCTGATTAATAATAAAAACAAATCAGTGAGCAATACTTTAATCTACCCTGCTGTTCCAGGAGCCCAACTATACCTCTTAAAGTGGTAATATATGCCAGCGTCAATATAACCTTAAGGCCACTCTGTCACGATCCCGGCCCCGTGAGCCCGTGTGAGTGTGTCCTATTTATTTGAGTTTCCTTTTAGTATGGATGCCGTTTTAGTTCAGTCTCTCTCTCTCTCTCTCTTGACTTCTTTCCATGTAAGAGTAGCACAACTGCATGCAATGTTGTCAGTGGACTCCTGCTGAGAGCACACCTGTGGAGGCTTCTCATCAGTAGTTTATATAACTTGAGGGCAGGCAGCATGCTGCTGCTAGAACGTCATCACTCATTGTCTAGAAAACCACTATGCGCATGGGGAGCAAAGGCTAGCTCATCTGGTCTGATCCCACAGAGGAGCGACTGTAATAATAACTTCATAGCACTTTTCTAAAACAATGGTACAAAGTGCTTTATGAAGAAATAAAGCCGACAAGGCAAAAATAAGAGTAAGAGCAAATAAGTAAGAGTAAGAATAAACAGTGTCAATAAATAAAAATAAATATCAAACATTTGTAAAAGCTTTCATAAAAAGAAAAGTTTTAAGACGAGATTTAAAAGAAGCTAGAGACTTGGTTTGCCTTGGTTCAACAGGAAGAGAGGACCATAGTGTGGGGTCCATAGTTGCTCTGTCAGCAAAAGCCCGGTCACCCTTTATGAAAAACCGAGACCTGGGAATAAGCAGCAGGGCTCCATCTGTGGATCTTAATGGTCGAGGCGGTATATACCAAGTCAATAAATCATCACTGTAGCTCGAACTGCTGAAAAAGTTAATGCTGGCTATGACAGACAGGTGTCAGAACACACAGTGCATCATACCCTGCTGTGTAGCTGCAGACCGGTCCCAGTACCCATGACCCTGTCCATCGCCAAAAGCACCTACAATGGGCACATGATCATCAGAACTGGCCAATCGAACAATGGAAGAAGGTGTCTTGGTCTGATGAATCATGTTTTCTTTTGCGTCGTGTGGACAGCTGGGTGAGTGTGCGTCATTTACTGGGGAAGAGATGGCACCAGGATGCACTATGGGAAGAAGGCAAGCCAGCAGAGGCAGTGTGATGCTCTGGGCAATGTTCTGCTGGGAAACCTTGGGTCCTGGCATTCATGTGGATGTTACTTTGGAATGTACCACCTACCTAAACATAGTTGCAGACCAAGCCCTTCATAGTACCTGTATTCCCTGATGGCAGTGGCCTCTTTCAACAGGGTAATGCATCCTGCCACACTGCAAGCATTGTTCAGCAATGGTTTGAGGAACATGATAAAGAGTTCAAGTGTTTTGTTGGCCTCCAAATTCCCCAGATTTCAATCTGATCAAGCATCTGTGGGATGTGCTGGAAAAACAAGTCTGACTCATGGAGGCCCCACCTCACAGCATACAGGACTTAAAGGATCTGCTTGGTGCCAGATACCAGAGGACACCTTCAGAGGTCTTGTGGAGTCCATGCCTTGATGGGTCAGAGCTGTTTTGGTGGCACGAGGGGGGCCTACGCAATGTTATGCAGGTGGTTCTAAAGCTTTGGCTGATGCTGTATTCTTTGCTGTAGACCAACCGTTCCTAATTGAGTATTTGCAGCCTCTGTCGTTTTAGTTTTGTGTAACTTCTGTTTTGCACTGAACGTGATCAGTTTCAGTTGTAATTAACTGGTGAATTCTTCAGTAAAGACTTTCTACTTACCTTCTCCGTGTCTCCAAGTCTGCATCTAGGTCCTTCCACCTACCTTGTGTCCCTTTCGTATAGTACGTGCCTTTATCTGCAGGTGGTTTTGTTTTATTTATTTAGCATTAATACTTGCTGTGGAAAACCCAGCTAATTCTTTTTTTTAACCAGAGGAAAACAATCATTAAATTCAGAACAAACAGTAAAGAAAAATCAAGCGAAGGAATCGCCTCTTTACTCTAGGTTTAATGAGGCCAATGCAATGTTCTCATCTTGTTCTTGTTTGGTAGCTTTGAAAATAGCATGTGAAAAGTCTGTTGGGGCAAGCTGGGTCAATAACGGTCTGTTGATCCATTTATTCAATGACATTATATCCAAGAATCTGAAAAGAGATGAAGTTCAATCCAGCACATGGGGTATCGAGATACAATTGCTCTGGTTTTAACTATCCAACGCTTCGATTAGCAGTTCACTTACGGTTCATTTACATTTTAGGCATTCATCTTGCATTCTCGTTTAGAGCAATTCGCTTTGAGATCGCCAAAAGAAGAATCTTAAATTCACAGAAAACAAACATCCATCCATCCATTGTCCAAACCGCTTATCCTGCTCTGAGGGTGGTGGGATGCTGGAGCCTATCTCAGCAGTCACTGGGCAGCAGGCGGGGAGACACCCTGGACAGGCCATCACAGGGCCAACAAACACAAACACCTAGGGACAATTTAGTATGGCCAGTTCACCTGACCTACATGTCTTCGGACTGAGAAGAAACCAGATCACCTGGAGGAAACCCACGCAGACATGGGGAGAACATGCAAACTCCACACAAAAGACGACCCGGGACGACCCACCAAGGTTGGACCACCCCGGGGCTCGAACCCAGGACCTTCTTGCCGTGAGCCGACCGCACTAACCACTGCGCCACCGTGCCACCAGAAAACAAACAGGTAATCATAATGAGTCTAAGGTTCAAACCAGCTGCATCCAGGTAATTCACCACAAAGAAATCCATACAAACAACTCATTTATACGTCTGGTGTTGAGTCCCGGAATCGTGTTTTCTCTTACAATGATTCTGCTTGTTGCCAAAGCAGCAAGCAGAGTTTTCTTTAAATAAAGTACCTGAATCAATATCACCGCTGCTAGTGTCACCTGGAAATGCTTGCGACAGTCTTCTTTTTATATTGGAAAAGGGAATTTTTTCACCCCACTGGCGGGTTTCTTTCTTCACTTTTTATAAGAGAAGTAAGACATGTCCTGCTAAGAGGTTTTGTTTGCAGATGCTCTCTTTTGTAGACGTACCCAAACAATTTCACACCTTCTGAAAATAATTTGGTCTGACAGAGAAGTAAAGAATAAATAAATAAATAACTAAATAAATAAATAAATCGGGTTGTGCATTGTTTTCACCTTCCATGATGTAGGCCCAACAATTAGCGCTCCAATGCTATCCCCCCAGCATCCACCGTGGTAATGGTCTTGGGAGCGTTCCAGTATTCCATTACTGAATAATTGGACAGCATAGTGGGACATCGCCGCACCCCGTTTTCCTCCTGCTGCGTGCGGGAGGGGAGGGGTTGAGAGCCTTATTGATCTGGCCTCTGAGTCTCTGATCAATCACCCCAAATCAGCCCCCAGGGAGGCACAACAGGTGACGAAGAACGTCTTTATGACCGCATGGACATTAATTCAAATGCATTAATCCCGACAAATGTACAAAGTGCCGGCGTGGGTGGCATTAAAAGGAGCGGCCGAGATGAGTTCTCCGACTTGAAATTTCAATTTTCCAGACAGGTACGTCAGACCGCAGACCGGCGTGTGTCCGGCCACCTCACCTCACCTGCTCAGCAATGCCTCCGCTGCTCTCCAGGTGACAGCGGTGGCAGGGGGAGCCCGCTGTGGCTTCCTGTAATTGAGTTGAATAAATGATTGCGCTTCCAGTCGTGGTTACTCGGCCTCTGCAGCTTTCTGCCTGGCTAGAGCCACAGACGATTTAATTAATTTTTAATTAGGAGGGAAAATTGCAGGCCTATTCCACCGGGACCTTTAAGACATCTGTGCATTAGAGATAACATTCCTAAATACCCCGAGTCTCCCAACAGTGGGAGCTTTGAGGGCAGCGCTTGCTCACATGGTATAGGGCCACAGAAGCTCGTAGGCAGTGGAAAAATGTCCTCCGAGTGCACGTCTGCTGGACTCGGCTCAACGGCGGCTCGTTTGTAGTTAGCGTGAATGTCAGCAGTCCAGACTGAACTAAGCCTCTGACTCCAGAAGAAGATTCGCTGTCACTCATCAGTCATAGAGATTCATGGACTGTCACACCCAGGTTTAATTGAGAGATCGATTGAACTTTCTCCCCGCTCTGTTCTCCACTGTCACTCTCACACTCCCGGCATGTGCCCAGACACACGCGCAAACCCTGATGAATATGTCCTGCTGTACCATTTCGCTCCTTGCCATGTAATCCCTCACATGCTTAGCCCATGAATGCCGTGGCCCAAGCGTGATGTATGGCAGTCCTAGTTTGTAAGAATGCGGCAGCTGGATGTTCAGCAGCCTGTTGGAGGATGTTTTACAGCCCTGGCAAGCTGCATGTTGTCACAACGTGTTCAATATCGCAGCGCTTCAAAATTTACAACATGCTTCCGGCGCGTTGCATTTATTCTCCTTTATTGCCACGCTGACACACATTGATCCTGGCAAATAATGTTTTTTATTATTGAATATTACCCCACGCTCTCCATAACCCGATTTATTTTCTGTCCGGCGTGTCACCGCGGAGGCATACAAACAGATAGCGCAGCGGATATAAAAGAGACGATCCCGCCCGACGGGAGAGTGATGACATCGACGAGGAGCGGTATCCGTAAGTGAGACGGTATTCACATTTGTTTCGTCTTAGCGATAGGCTTGACCTTCTCTCGCCACCAGCGCTTTACAGCAAAACTACCTGTCATTTGACCTCACCGTGACGTGCCACGGGTCTCCCGTCGATTCCCCTCCGCTCCGAGGTGACTACTTATGCAAATACGACAGAAATCCTCCTGGCAAGACAATTCGATTTAAGCGACAACATCACTATTTTTACATCTGTAAAAAATTACAACTCCAACTGGGGCGAATGAAGGATTTGCGGGGTGCGGCATGAACCTTTGCCTGGCAGTGGCTTGCCTTTCCCCCTGCGGAACTGGGCCATACTGCGGTGTTACATTTTGTTACATTAATAAATGTGTTTTTGTAGGAAGCATTTCCCTGGAAGAGCTGGTGGCAGAGCATGGAAGTGCCTAATTAGGCTGCTGTCCAGGAAGCTGTAGCGTGTGTGAGAAACGCCCTTTCCCTGGCATTTAATCTAAGCCTGTCACATCCACTTTGCCTCGCCCTCAGCCCCTGGAAGAGCCCGTATATGCATGACGGAGGGGACACCTGAATGCATCGGTGTAATTTTACCTTTGGGAATCAAACCGAAATGCTTCTCTCACAAGACACAGGCTGACGGTCCATAGGTTGTTGTGCAGATTTGCCTGTGAAGTGTCAAACGTAGCGCCACTCCACGTATGGATGCAGTAGGCTGGAAGAGAGTGTTGGAGAGAGAGAGTGGGGATTATGACAGGCAGTGAATCAATTAAAATAGAGAAAACCATAACAATGTGACAGAAACAGTAATCATTATTTTACATGTGTTGTACTGCAGATTGATAGACTGGTATAACACCATTTTTTTTGTTTTTTTGTTAATCAAAACACACCATTGAGACACAGACTGTAGACAGAAACCAAACAGCATTGTTGCAAGTGGGCATGTGGTCAAGCACTGGTCAACAGGTTTAGAGACACAGTGTCGTAATGAGACCAACTCTAACCTATCCTAAACCTCCTAATGTCCTCGCCTGCAAAACTATTTTTGTCTGTAGGAAAATAGTATGAAATTGCACATTTCGAAGACCACATTATCTGCAGTGCTGGACCAGTGAATTGAAGCACTGAAATGATTTCTATTGTTTGTATGCAAATGTTGCCGTTTCTCAAAAGGGCGCAATTAAAGGCGGCATTTGTTGATTCCTACCCCGCTGTGGTCTGCGGTCCCTCTATTGAAGTCTTATGGAAAACATGGAGAAAAATACAGCAATATGGGCGTCCGGGTGGCGTGGCGGTCTATTCCGTTGCCTACCAACACGGGGATCGCCGGTTCGAATCCCCGTGTTATCTCCGGCCGGATGTGGGTATGTGTCCTGGTCGCTGCACTAGCACCTCCTCTGGTCGGTCAGAGTGCCTGTTCGGGGGGGAACTGAGGGGAATAGCGTGATCCTCCCATGTGCTATGTCCCCGTGGCGAAACTCCTCACTGTCAGGTGAAAAGGAGAAGCTGGCAACTCCACATGTATCGGAGGAGGCATGTGGTAGTCTGCAGCCCTCCCCAGCTCGGCAGAGGGGGTGGGGCAGCGACCAGGACAGCTCAGAAGAGTGGGGTAATTGGCCAGATACAACTGGGGAGAAGAAGGGGGAAAATCCTAAAACAAAATAATAATAATCATAATAATCATAATACAGCAATGTATAGCGCCATATTGCTGTGGGTGCAGGTTTCCATATGTTTTTGTGGGCAACATGTTCATGTCACTCATGTTTGTTTCACGGTCACCGACTATATTATCACCTGCAGGGGTTACCTATAGCGAGGCTTGTTAAGCTCATCTGCCACTTGCCTCCACAGTGGACGTCCTCTCAGCGGTGCAGGGGTTTAATAGGTGATAATCACAGTAGGATACAGGAGGGCAGGCCAACAGGGTTTTAATGGCCTCAGATGGATGTGTCTGTCTGTGTGGCGGGACACAAAAAGAGGCACCAGTCCCATCAATTGCTCCTCACACTGACACCGGACTGACCTTTCTCCGCAGAGACAGGGAAATGTCATCTCAATTACACCAATCACATGGTCTGTTTCTGTCACTGCAGGCCAAAGGGACACACTGACGATTTTTGACAGCTGGATGCTAAGAGCTGAAATTGCCCCATTAGAAACGTTTTGCATTTAGAATCTAAATGAACTTGAGGCTGTCGCACAAGTCTCCGGCTAGATAAAGTGGATGGAGTTACTTGCCATGGTGCGTTCACATTCATCCATCTTATATTCTCTCCCACCGTCTTCGGATGAGTTCACGAGGAGTCGGGGGGTGGGGTGGGGGGGGGAATTATGAATACGCTCTTAAGAGCGAGGACACAATGAGACCGTGAGACTTTACTGCAAAAAAGAAGAAGAAGAAAAGAAACCCAAAACAAAACCGCCATCATTCACCCTGCCAGCCAAAAGGCATGTTTAATTTATATTCATGAATAGACCGATTGAACTTTTCTAAAGCTAAAACATCTTGTTCCATTGACAAAGGCTAATTTAGTACCTGTATTTGACACCAACTTGCAATGTTAAGTTCAAAAGAGGAATGTTCGTTTTATCATGATGTCTTGTCTTGACATTTCTAATTTTAGTTTTAATCACCGAACTGATAAATCTGCAGCGTTAATCAAAATCCTCATATACCTGTTTAAGTGGATCATTAATCAACTGGTAATCATTCTAAGATTCACTTTCTCCTGGCATGAGCGGGACTCCCCAATACTTAGATAGGCACATATAGGGGGACACACACAAGTAGGAAGCCAGCCACACACACACACACACACACACACACACACACACACACACACACACACACACACACACACACACAAGCCCTGACTGAAGTTAAAGTTTTGCACACTTACATCTGCGTTGTGGCTATTAAATAAGTGAAAACTGTGACCTTGGTTTCACACGGAATATGAAATAAGCGGGGCCATTATTACGTTAATGCGGAGCACCGAGTAGCCCTTCAAGCACTTTAGTTTCTGCTTTAACATTTAACTGTTCTTTATTGCTTGCTGACTGGGCTCAAGGCGGCAAGGTCAATTACCAAGAGGTTCCTTGCAAGAGGTAATTCTACCCCGCTCATCCTTTTGCATAGCGTCTCCACAAGCAACCACAACAGCCCTTGTAAACATCATGCAAATGGATTAAAGACAATTCTTTGCATTTTCGTATGCCACTGTTCGCCATTTTAGCCCTAGCCGGGGAATAGGATGTGGGGCGAGGGTGACCTAAAAGGTGTAAGCTTCTATCGTATTAAAATATGCAACATGTAGCCTTGAAGAGAAAGGGTCAGCGCCTGAAAAGTGTTACATTCCGCATTATTTAAGGCTTTCAGAAAGGAAAAGCTGTTTCCCCTGGGCGGCGTTTCAGCTGGAGTGGCGGAGAACCGGAGGCGAGCCTGCGGTTCACATCATAGTGGAAGTCAGGTCAGACGAGGGATCGTAAACAGCAAACACCCATGAAATTATTTGTATGGACCCCGCCTTAATGACATTGTATAAAGTAGCACTAATCCGGCTGAGCCCCCCTCCTCCTCTCTCTCTCTCTCTCTCTCTCTCTCTCTCTCTCTCTCTCTCAATCTATCTCATAAATGTATGCAGGTGCACACGTAATGACACACATACACACAAGCAGTTATGCACATGTATGCATGTGCACACACACACACACACATCATAAATTTCAGACAGTATACCACCTACAGTAATTATAGTGACCATGCATGAAATATTCTACCCCCTACCAACAGACCCTTAATCAAAGGTCACACATGAGGGAAGAAAATGCACCAACATAATTGTTACATGCCTAATTTAGTAGAACATTGCATAAGCTTTAGGCTGTTGTCTCATATTGATTTATGTTATTGCAGCCCTATTGACTTTCATAACAGTATTCATTGGGCTATTCACTCCAAATGTTTACTACACTGATATGGCCTATTACATCATCTACAATAAATGAACTGTGCCGGGCCTATCTGAAAGAATGTGCTGCTAGCACTCATATAACAAAGGTCAATATGGCACAGATTTCCCCTGCACAGGGCAGAGTTGCTGAAGATACCAGGTCATGACTAATGTAATGTGATGCATTAAAGCAGCAGTAATATTGCAGAAATCCTTCATCTACCCCACTCTTTCAACATCATCTCCGTCCTCCCGAAGGGGCATTAGCCACAGGAATTTGAAATGCAAACATGGCCGATGTTTTTCTATTCAGCGGATGTCTTTGTAGATACTCCTACATAGTGGAAACTAATTAATTGGACATTTACCACTGTCTGAAGCCAGCTACTAAATGCCCAAAGTTCAGATTCCCACAGCTCAAAAATAAATTATTCCAAAGTTGCGGTTAACAAAATGTGTCATTTGTGAAAAGGAAGCGTTTAATGTGCTCCGCTGCAGACGTCTGAATTCATCCTGTCCACAGTTCTCTCCAAACTTTTCAGAACTTTGGGCCCTTTTCCGGGCGAAGACAGTTCCATGAATAAGTGTAAAAAGAGCGAAATCCGCGCGTTTAGATATACATTCTATCAAACGTGATCTTGAAACGCCAAATCATACTGTCATTTTCCCCCTTTTTGATAGATGCGAGACTCTATATCATTTTGGGTGTTTTCATGTGAGGAAGGGTGGAAGGTTAGACTGGATGCGCGTCTGATAAAGCCTGTAAATGATAGATGCAAGGATGAATGTTGATAAACACTATCGATGGAGATGCACCTTCTGGACTAAAAAATGTGCCGCCATTGATTTACTGTTTAATTTTTCCATAGAACTGAAGGCTTTCCGCCATGATGCCGCCCCCCAAAAAAAATGGATGAGGGCTTGGAAAATAGATTGGAATCCACTCACACGGAGGACCGCCTGGCAAAGACGGTATTGAACTCAACATCTCAAACGCAAATAGCCGCTTTGACATTGCTAAACATAACCCTCTCGTGTTCGACATCATATCGACAAACAGTAGCGAAGCCCGGCTCGCTGGCCCCGGCTTCCCCAGCTGCTGTGCAACCTGCACGGGTTGAGGCCCTAATGTTAGCTGATGCTCGGGAGCTCACCGGCTGTCCTTCTGTTTGCAAGCTGGGTGCGAGACATTTCTGTTATTTGTCGTGCGCTACTCATGCATGCCATATGCCATTTCCATAAATATTATTGAATCTCTGTTTTATTCTGTTTGAACCCAGCACCTGAATTGTAAACAGAAAGACAGCATATCCGCAGAATTAAACCAATGTCTTTAGCCTCAGTAATTGCCTTAGGGTCTCTCTGCGTGCCTTAAATCACTGACAATCGGGCTGGTTTAATGCACTTTGGGGGAAAAAAAATAATAATAATAAGGACCAGTGTCACAGCTTGGAACTGCACAGCCCCCCTTCCCCCTGCTTGGCACAGGAAGAAAAAAAAAAGGACAACAAACAATTTGAGGCAAACACTTTAAATCATGTGCTCCTGTGAATATAATTGCTATTCTTAGAGTAATTCAAAAATCCTTTTTCCTCTGCCGGGCGGTTCCTTAGATCTGCTCATTTGAATAGGAAGCAAAATA
The DNA here is from genome assembly GCF_029633865.1 of Lampris incognitus. Classification (NCBI taxonomy): domain Eukaryota; kingdom Metazoa; phylum Chordata; class Actinopteri; order Lampriformes; family Lampridae; genus Lampris; species Lampris incognitus. The sequence goes on from NC_079211.1 coordinate 16,203,375, forward strand.
GTGCTCCTTTAATATACGAGCCGTTTCCGTCCGTGGACGTTACAACAGAGCCTCTGCAGAACGGGCGCGGGGGACAGAAAATGTTGCGGGCACAAAGCGCCGACATATTAACACTACAACCGCGGACACTGACTATGCAAATGAATGTTCCACATCGCCTCATTACGGGCCGCGGCGAGAGGTCGTTCTTCTTGGCCCTTTTCCTGATGAACTTTTATTTGCAGTGCGAAAATGAGTTGAGGGCCGTTTTCTCTGTCTCCTGAGAAATGTAAAAAAAAACAAACAAACCACTATCTGTCGATGACCAACGTTATCATTAGCGCGCAGGATTTATTTCCATTACAGGCCCTACCATGTGTCCACAGCAAGCTTTGTGTGTTTGCCATTTTCTGCTGCACTTTCACAAGAGCTGACAAAATTATTAATAGATCAGCCTTTGATTGAAAATCCGTGGGCATAATAAGGACATAATTATGGCTGAAGTTTTTTCTGCCCCTCCCTGGACCTTGTGTGGTTTTCGAAGAGGGAAAAAAAAATGCGTTCATTGCAAAGGGCGTGAAACAGTCCTCCATTATTTTTTTTTCCAAGGTGATACACACGGCCAACAATTCAAATGAGTGAGAAACCGTTTACAATAACACCACCTACAATTTTTATGCAGAAGTTATCCTCATTTCTATGTAATAAGCTCAGGGTCAGGAGACAGAAGCAGAGACTGCCAATTAAGACACTTGTTCCCCAATCTTCTCTCTGGCTCGCTTTCTTTCTGTTCTCTGTTTTTTTTCCCTCGCTCTCTCCTGATTATTTCTGGCGCTGCGATCTCCCCAACCTTCCCGCTTCCCTGTCAGCATCTCAACCTCATAATTAGCCAGCATTAATTAGATGCACTGGCATAATTGTTAATCATTGGTTACGCTGGAAACATCTTGGAGAATGAACAGAATGCCAAGCAAGGCAAGAGGAAAACAATGGCTCAGTGGCAGGGAGAGAGAGAGAGAGAGAGAGAGAGAGAGAGAGAGAGAGAGAGAGAGAGAGAGAGAGAGAGAGAGAGAGAGAGAGAGAGAGAGAGAGAGAGAGAGAGAGAGAGAGAGAGAGAGAGAGAGAGAGAAAGTAAGAGCGGGAGACGGAGTAAGGGCGTGACAGAGAGAGCTAGAGAGAGAGCTAGAGAGAAACAGAGAAAGGAAAACAAGGAGAGAATGATCATGCGTAGGTGTGAAGGTGCGAGAGAAAATGCATCACAATGAGAATAATTCCCCAAACCCTCAACCTTGCCACCTTGCCCAAGGAGAGACCAGATGCAGCTTCGAGATTGGCGATGTAGGCAGGCATTAATTCATTAATGACTTTGAACCCGCTCCCGTCGCCAAAATCACCAGCGCTCTTGCAACCTAGAGCAACAAGCCGTCCCCGGCACATTCGGATTTGGACCGTGAAGCGGGGATTAGAAGCGCAGCAACATGGCCGCCGCAATGAGTGGCAGGAAATGGAAAGTCATGGTGATAGTTTGCCTGTGGAGTCCCTTAGCTTGCTGACACTGACTGCGCCACTGCCTGTCCATCTCAGATTACTGTCTAATCGAATTCAGCCCCATGTCTGGCCGCTCCCACGGGTCTGCTTTCGCGGTCGACTCCTGTGATAAAACATAAAAACAAGACACCGCCATTTCATTGTGGAACAACTCAAAGGGGACATCAAAGACCCGCGTACCTCCCTCTCTCTCCCCCTATCTCTCTCTATCTCACCCCCACGCCTATCTGGCTCTTCATTGCTCTTACTCTCTTTATATTTACGTCTCTGCATTCGCTCACTGTTTCTCCCTCTCTCTCTCTCCCTTGCTCAGCGTGTGGATGGAGATAGTTTGTCTTGGAGTAGTCGGCGTGTCTGTTGTGATCATCAGGAGTCAGGCAGCATCCTGCAGAGGTTACATGCCTCATTCTCTATTCTCCATGTCAACTGCCCGTAAATGTTTATGGCTTTCTGGTAAGACCGCGGCTATTCAAATTATCTTGTCACAATGCATCCCTGAGCAGGAATAAAGCCTTTCTTTATGGGAAACTGTAAACCGTCGCAGTGTGCTTCATGGGGGACAATACCCATTTATAAGAGTCCTGCAGGGGCCATGTCTAAAGGGGACAGTAAAGTTTTCACACCGTTTTGTTTTTTTCATCCACTATCTCTCTCTCTCTCTCTTTCCTCACCCCGTCTCCCCCCCCCCTCGCCATTTTTTTTTCTTGCCTTTTTCACCCCTCCTTTCCCAGGGCTTGGCTGAGATCAGCCCGGGGTTTAATGAGAGCCGCTGCCTTAGTCTGAGCCCTCCTCTCTATGCAGCTCCATGAGCCTCGTAATCCGCCATCGATCCTTCCATGAGTTGTTGCTGTCAGCTTTCTGAAATAACAGAAAGAAAAACAAAAGAGGCCCACCAATTAGCCCAGGTTATAATTGGGTATTATTACAATGCTGGAGCAGAGCCTGGCAGAGCATGACAGTGCCGTGGCGCCGGCACCGCAAAGCCTCTCCGAGGGGTCAGGAATGACACCGTGCCCCCTTGCCAACCAACATCCCGCCCTTCCTGCCAGCTCATATCCACAAGCAGAAAGCACTCACTGCCGCGGCGAGAGCGACAGAGCCAAGTAAACACTCGGTTTGAATGTGACAATAATCCTTGCATTCTGATGCCCAGCTGGTAAGGCCTGCGCCGCTCACACCAAATATAAGGCTGGGTTGTGCGAAATGTCTTGTTGACTCACTCCGAATGTTCAAGGACGGGCGAGGGCCGATAACCTTCCCGAGCTACAGTGGTGTGACAAAGTGCCTTTTTTTTTTTTACAACCGCTGTTCCTTCGGCCTGTCGTGCGTTTTAGTCATTCATTGGACAACTCTTGATCCCTCGCTCCCTCGTCAGAGCCGCCGAGGCTGTACAATAGCGACGATTTGAATGACAAAGAGGAGAGTTTAAGGAAAGTACCACATACTCATTTTCTTGCAATAATAGCCACACAAGCCTGATACGGTGACTATTGCTCATATATTATTCATGTTTTGTCTACTATAAATATTTCGAAATGTAGGTTTTGTGAGATACACACATTTATATGTGAACCGGTGTTGGGCTACTGTACTATACCAACGCTTCAAGGGCTATTGTTTATTGTCGGAAACGGTTAGCATCGACCCAGAACAGCCTCTCCTGGGACTAATAGTTCACTTTGAAAAATTCGGCTGGCAATAGAATATGATGCTGTTTACATATCTCAGAGAATGAGCGCAAATGAAGAATTTATTTAGTACTCTCTTCACTTGGATTCCATCGCTGATCACAAGAAAAATTTAATCCTATGAATTATTCAGCTGCCGAGGATAGGCAGACAAATAACTGTCAGCCTGCCAGAGCTCAAATCCAATGAAAATAAGTAACATTTGGTACAAAAATTCATGAGTTCTATGGAGGCTTAAATGAGTCTTCACACTCCTCCTCCCTGAAGTGTATTCAGAGAATTGAATTACACCCCTCCAGAGAGAGGGAGCGAGAAGGAAACGCGGCTAGCGAGGAAGACGGAGAGCGAGTTTGCCTTGACGTCTGCGGCTCGGAATACGGGAACGCAGATCTCTGGCACCGGAAAGCGTTAACACCGTGACCATCGACTCCGTTGCCTCGAATGGAGGCGAGGTTGGCACCTTAGCCAGAGTTACTGTACCGTATGTTGCCATGGCAACTACCAAACAAAGCGATGATGCGAGGTAGCCTGATTGTCACAAACAGGGTCACCGGGACCTGGCTGTCTATGCGGCGTCTGTCAAGCTGCTCGGGGAAAAAAAAGGATGCCGAGCACTCACCAAGCCTAAATCCTCTCCTTTGTTTACTGCTCTTACGTGTATAGCATATCCATCCAACTGTCAAACTCAACTCTACGAAGGACAGACACGTACAGGGGACGAGGCTTTTCTTATGCTCAATTCAAAATATACTGCACGCATCTGTGTAGGCCGGTGATGGGAGCTCTGATCTCCACGATCAGCTCTTATGAGGGCCTGTGATGTGGAAGCAAGTAAAACCAAGCACACTGTGGCGCTGCCATTAAAAAAAAGCCCCGTTGTCGGGACTCTCATCTGCTGATTAGGGATTCTGTGTGAAATCTCTCACCGCTTTCTTGTTAGTAGCCATGAAACTAAGGACCATGGAGGTGTTTTATTAAAAAGAGCACGGCAACTGATGATCCTGGCCTCGCCTTCCCCAGGGGAGAGAGACGATGGGCAGCTACCAGCTGCCACAGGGAGCCCTGCACTTTACTGGTGCCCATGAAAAGACAGAGGCGGCTCTCCACAGACCAATCACACTGCACCAACAGCTGGCTGGCTGCCACCCTCAGCCCCCCCCATCTCCCCCCCCTCTCTCGCTTTTTTCCTCTTTCTCTCTTAGACACATACATACACATACACACACCTATCTCACTCTATCTCGATGTGTCTGTCTCACTCTTTGCTCTTTCAGCAAAGCACACACACACACACACACACACACACACACACACACACACACACACACACACACACACAGACACACACACACACACAGACAGAAGGACACATTCACATCGTTGGGTGCCACTATGGCACAGTGGGGAGCATCTCTGTCCCCTCGCACCATTGCTGGCAACTAATATTTACTGTGCTGTGCTGCTCTGATTTATTCTGGGTTAATTAGTGAATGTTAAATAGCTATCATAGGCTTGATTCTAAAACACACACACACACACGCACACACACACGCACACGTAGCTGATAATGGGGCTGACTGCCTCTCACACACTCAATGCCAGCCCCTAACCTGCCCCCTCTAGGCCCAAGGGTATAATGCTGTTTATTATAGACACGTGAAGACTTAATTAGATGTGTATAATGCATGCTGTTCAGGGACTACTTACTGTGCTGTTGTAAAAAAAAAAAGAAAGAAACCGGGCCGTGTATAGAACTTGCTGTGTTAACAGTCTGCATTAGTAAATCTCTTTGTATTGTGATCGTGACGTGAGGCATCTCGACAGTAAAAGCGGCGCTCGCGTCTCATTACGCCAGATATATATGTTGCTTTGCTAGCCAGGAAAGGCAGGAGAAGGGCAGCAGCGAATCTCACTCACAGACACTCACAGACACTCACACACACACACACACACACACACACACACACACACACACACACACACACACACACGTGTGCACATATAGATTTATGTATAATTGGCTTACCATAGTGCAAACAGGATGAATAGAGGAGTTGTAGGTAATGAGCGTCATCATTAAACAAATACAATCTGACACACCTTTTGGCTCACTATTTGAAGACTCCAGCGGTGACAGCTGGTTCATTTGAATATGTGTGAAAATTTCCCTCTTCAAATTCAGCAAGCTTGCGAGCAACTTGTGAGACCCTGGAGAGTGGCTACATCTCTGGTAAATCATTTGGCTATAGGCTCGCCGCCGCCCTGCCCCGGAGAAAGCCATAAAGATTAGCAGTTAGATTACGATCTTTAAAACAAACAATCTGTCTAAGAGTAGGGGGGTTGAAAGAGCAGGCTAAAGCTGTGCCGATGGGAGAGATTAGTACCGGCCGAAACAGGGTGGACAAAACAAATCCACTCAAAAGGAAGACGCCGCTTACACAAAACGAAGGAGTGAGTTTAAGTGTTAAAATCAAGGGGATGCTGCTAACCGGAGAAAATACAAACGACTTGCCGAGGACATAAAACTCCAATGAGAGCCTCCGTGAACAAAACACGAGCAAAAAAGAGAAGAAATCAATAAATCTATACCCAAGTTCACAGTAAAACCAGAAACTCTGACATTTATCTAATGCATTATTGGCCTGTCCGCATGATAGGCTGACCCCAGATGACATCGGTGACAGCGTGGCCGTCTTTGTCTTTCTTCACGAGAAGTGAAAAGCTCACACAGTCCACAGTGTCTATAAGGAACATAACCACAAGGACGCATGAACGATGATATCTCGGCTTGCTGGGCCGATCATCGCCCACGTCCTGCTGGAATTTATATATATATATATATATATATATATATATATATATATATATATATATATATATATATATATAAAGTCAAACCTGATTATTTGATTACCTTTATCCTTCACAATTGCAATGTGGAGATGGTGTATAATGGGTGCATGAAGAGGGTGCACGGCTGTATCCCTTAATAACTATTTACACACACTGCTAATGGACCAATGCACTGGGCAGGATATTTCTTTATACATAAATAGCAAAAATTAGATTTTTTTTTTTTTACATTTGGGTATAATTAACCAATTAATCAGGTGTGAATATGTGTCGGCCCTGTGATGGACTCCCCGCCTGCCACCCAATAACTGCTGGGATAGGCTCCAGCATCCCTGCGACCCTGAGTAGGATAAGCGGTTTGGATAATGGATGGATGGAAGGATAACTAATTAATATCTGTATGCATGCTCAATAATCCAGGTAAGGAAATCACAGGAAGTTGAATCAGTTCATCTGGACACAACGTTTATTGAGAGAAACGTTTCACCACTCATCTAAGTGACCTCTTCAGTCTCAACTGACTGCAGGTATCACCACCCTTACAAACAATACAGCGGCATAACGACTGAAAACAATGATCAGTTTCATATGCAAATTGCCGTGAGCAATGGCCATGTGTACTATTCACAGAGGCTTTGGGAATGTTTGTAATCACAGCATTGTAAAATAGTGACAGGTGTACTCTTAGCGTCCCCCCCCCCCCCCAATTCAGGGATGGTCGTTCCTTCTTCACAAAAATGGCCTCTTTGACTCCTCGTTCAAACCATCGTTCCTCCCTATCAAGGATGTGCACATCCTCATCCTTGAACGGCCATCCCTGAATCGGGTGGGGGGGGGGCTAATAGTACATCTGTCGCCATCTTACAATGCTGTGATTGCAACTATTCCCCAATCCTCTGTGAATAGTACACATGGCCATTGTAACTCTAGTTCATGGTCATGGTAATTTGCATATGAAACTGATCGTTGGTTCGGTCGTTATGCTGAGAGCAGGACAAGCGGTTCGGATAATGGATGGATGGATGGATACCTGCAGTCAGTTGAGACTGAAGAGGTCACTTAGAGGAGTGATGAAACGTTCCTCTCTCGATAAATGTTGCGTCCAGATGAACTGATTCAGCTTCCTGTGATTAACTAGTTAATGATTATTGTTGCTGGCCAATAGGAAATCCGTATTTTCACTACGACATAGAATAATGTAATCTTCAGTAATTTTTCATACATTGCATTTTTTTTATCATCGTTTTCCTCTTGTTCTTGTTTTTCTTCCTCCCTTTCATTAGCAGTAAATATGTTTTACTACTCCCTTTCCCCTGTAAACCTATAATGTGCCTGCAAGGCCTGTTTGAAATATCTTTAATCTCTTTGTGGGATCATAAGTGGTAGGATATTCTGTATTAATTAGAGGAATAGATTTTCTGTGTGAGTGCAGTCAAGATTAAGTGAACGTTCCAGATATTCATTTTCTGACTTTGTCCGTTTGACATGTGCATGGGCAAAGTCTTTGGAGGAACTTTCAAGTTTTAGGAAAGATGGGGGAAAAAAATCTGAAAGGATTTCATAATATAATAAAGACCGGTCAAATAAAATATATCTATTTTTATTTTATGGCCTGTCAGAACTCTGACAAAACTTATCACATAACTGTATTAATGATGTGTAAAGTTGGAAACAATCCACTTCTGTTTAAACTTCTGTTTAACATATTGACTAGTGGATTAGAGAGAATATTAACCTGTGAGGCATAATGACCGATATGTGACGTGTTTGCAGATGTATTCTGACTCATTATAAATGCACATTATACGTAGATTCATTAAATCAATCAACCAAATAATATACAATTACCTCCAAAAACGTATTCATGAAACTGGGAAATACAGATGATGTGGGAAATAAACTATAAATGCTTAATTTGACAGATTAAACTGGCCCTTTCGGGTGAGACGTTAAACCGAGGTCCTGACTCGCTGTGGTCATTAAAGATCCCATGGCACTTATCGCAAAGAGTAGGGGGTCCCCCGGTGTCCTGGCAAAATTCCCAACTTGGCTCTCTCCATCTGGCCACCTAATCATCCCCCCCATGTAATTGGCTCAATGATTCCTCCCTCTCCACCTCAAGCTGATGTGTGGTGAGCGTTCTAGCCCAAAATGGCTGCCGTGCAGGCGTCCGGGTGACATGGCGGTCTATTCCGGGGCTCGCCGATTCGAATCCCCGTGTTACCTCTGGATTGGTTGGGCGCCCCTACAGACACAATTGGCCGTGTCTGCAGGTGGGAAGCCAGATGTGGCTATGTGTCCTGGTCACTGCACTAGAGCCTCCCCTGGTCGGTCGGGGCGCCTGTTCGGGGGGGGGGGGGTGACTGGGGGGGAATAGCGTGAGCCTCCCACATGCTACGTCCCCCTGGCGAAATTCCTCACTGTCAGGTGAAAAGAAGCGGCTGGCAACTCCACATGTATTGGAGGAGGCATGTGGTAGTCTGCAGCCCTCCCTGGATCGGCAGAGGGGGTGGAGCAGTGACCGGGATGGCTCAGAAGAGTGGGGTAATTGGCCCAATACAATTGGGGAGGAAAAGGGAGAACGCCACCCCCCCCCCCAAAAAAAGGCTGCTGTGCATCACCCAGGTGGGTAATTTAGGTGAGTTTCCCCACCATTATAATTAAGAGAATTCCTTCAATACTAGTTCTCAGTTAGGGCACAGTGGCGCAGTGGTTAGCACGGTCGCCTCACAGCAAGAAGGTCCTGGGTTCAAGCCCCTGGGTAGTCCATCCTTTGGGGTCGTCCTGGGTCGTCCTCTGTGAGGAGTTTGCAAGTTCTCCCTGTGTGTGCATGGGTTTCCTCCGGTTTCCTCCCACAGTCCAAAGACGTAGGTCAGGTGAATCGGCCGTACTAAATTGTCCCTAGGTATGAATGTGTGTGTCGGCCCTGTGTGATGGACTGGCGGCCTGTCCAGGGTGTCTCCCTATCTGCCGCCCAATGACTGCTGGGATAGGCTCCAGCATCCCCGCGGCCCTGAGAGCAGGATAAGCGGTTCAGATAATGGATGGATGCATGGATAGATAGTTCTCAGTTAGTATATATACTAAACCATTTCTATTGTGTCTGTAGTGGACGGTAAAGTAGTTTCTCAAGGCCTAACAACGGAAAAGGCTTTGTTGTTGTGTCTACAAGGTGCAGGGGCGGTAAGAACTGAACACAATTGATAACTACATTTTTTCGTTTCGCAGAACACGGTTTGCACAGTAAAGGATCAAGTCCTGTGCAAATTTTTAATGCACTGATTGCTATAGTGTCCACTTCAATGGAGGGTACCATTTTCCAAACCCTATTCGGCCGAGTGAGCTTTCAGTCTGCCTGTTTTGGTTTCATTAACTCGCACTGATGGCCGTCTCAGAGGAGCATCAAATGAGCCGCTGATTAGATTAATAAGGCACCAGACTGAATGTGGTGATGTGTTTGGTTTACACACCATTCCCAAACCTCCTCTCCCTTTGTGGTTGCCGTACAGGACCGGGCAGCAAAGCCATTTGTTGCCAGCCACAGACGCTGATAGTTCCCGCGGGAGGCGGTGTGGTTGACTTACTGCTCTAACAGGCAGGGTGGTCATGTTGCATTGAGGTTTCCACCACCTTCTTGTCTGCTTTACACACACACTACACGCTTTGCTATTGCGTCTTATTAAGTCTGCAAAAACATGGGCAAAAATCATATTTCAGCCGAGAGCCTTGGGGGACAATCTTGAACGCCGCTGACTGAATACAGTTGGTTAATTCTGATATTTCACCGGGAGATCTGAGGTGCTAAAACATGGATTCCTAATATCCCTGTGTTGATATTGCCTGGCTGTTATCGAGGTCCACTGAGGCCCTGCAAAATGTATTTTTTTTACAAGGAAATATTGGATAACGGAATATTGTCTCCCAGTAGCACCCTTCCCTTATTTCTTTTCCTTCATAATTACTGATACGACGTGATATAACGTGACAAACGAAAAATATCACATTTCAAGCCAACCAACACCCGGCATTTATCGCTGGTCAGAAGAGACCCAAAAGGTGAAGCTGCAGAGCTTCCCGAGACTGTAGCCTATTGATTTCAGCTGGAAACACTAACTGTGCTCTATTCATCCTGTTCTGGATGAGATCTCGCACAAACAGAGCTGTCAGTCATCCATTCATAGCAACAACCGGCCCCACCCTTGACATCAAGCTAACAAGATTATTTGTTGCCCAAGTCACTTTTGGAGGGGTTTCCACGGGGGGGGGGGGGTTTCATTTAGCTCCTAAAGACATGGAATTAAAGTTAAAGTTCAATTAAGTCGTAATGAAACTACAACTGGAAGCAATATAAACCTCCTTAAGCTCTAGCCTTACTCACAATGGCCTTTTAAAGGATTCGCTCCCGCATTATCTCACGGAAAGCACACTGTGTTAACAAACCCGGAAAGATAAAAAACACAGCAGCAACGGCTTCTGATGTATACCGTTGCTATGTACCATAACACAATTCAGTATGGTGTACCGTGTAGGCAGAGAGATCTAGCGCTCACGGGGTGAATGGCAGCCATGAATATGTACCGATGCATGCTGGGTTAACTATCTGACTCAAGGTCAGAGTAAAAATGTCAAGACGTCAGGGATCCTGATCAGCTCTTCTCACTACAGCAGCAGTATCTGGAAATAATATTGACACCTTAAACAACTGACGAATTCATTGGGAGCTCAAAAAATTTAAAAAAAAAATCCATCTCAAATGATTTTCCCATCAGTAAAGAAATGAAATGTGGGCATTAATAATTCATCTACATTCTGAGGCAATTAATCCACGGAGATGGTGAAGTCCTGGCAGTTGGGAGGTCTGGGTAACTACTCCCGCATACACAGAGATGTCCACCAAAACAACCCACACATACAGCTGCATGTGCATTTGTGTGTTCGCCACCCTGCACATGCAGCTGTGTGCGTACCCTTTGTACATACACAAGACAAGAGCAAAGCCTGAAACTCTGCAGCTCACTTCACTATTAAACAAAACACTTCCCTTCTGAGATATGTGGGTTTCATGTAGCAACTGCAAAACACACATGTATATATTTCGCACACCACTATTACAGGTTAAAAAATAACCCATCAACAACAATAAATCACAATGTTAAGTATTTCACTAGCAGTCTCTGGTGGCATCCACATTGCCAGCTCTGATGTATCCAGATATGCCCTGTTTCTTTAGCAGGTAAATGGTGCCTCGGTGTCTCTGTATCTCCCCGAATTCTTACTCTGAATTGAGCTTAACCAATTATCTTGCAGGTGTGACATCACAAGCTTGCCGAAGAACACCTAGGAAGCAGAGAAAGCGCTGCAGGTTGAATGAGAGATAAGCAAATGAAAAAGATGCAAATGGGGGAATTTATTTGGAGATTTTTTTTTTTGAATGTCTGGGCTAATTGGTCGCTAGAGAGAAGATGCTGATGCAGATGTTTTGCTGGCTGCTGCAAAGCCACCCACTCTAAGACTCATTCAAAGGTACAAAGGGGAGTGGGCTCACACACACATTATACACACACACGCAGCTGCACAAAGACGGATAGGATACACAAACCTGCACACACAGATACACAAGTACACACACAAACTGTTTCTTTCACAGTTCAGACATTAACATCCTATCTTCCTTGCTTGACAATACCTTGTTATGCCTAATCTTAAAACGAAACACTTCAGTTGTCATTTTGTTCTCCCCCTCCATTATCATTTCTCTTGCCAGAACTCTTTTGTTCTGTGCCGTGTTAAAAGCTGACATTAGCACACGAGCATCCTGCTTTTGTCCTTACCATGACGTATTTCAATCTCTCACCTGCCATTAGCCAAGATGCTTTGTCTGCCTGACTCACATCTTGCAGAAGAGAGACTTATAACTGTTCTGTCCACACCCCATTAGAGACTGGGGAACAACCCCAATATGTCTGGAACACTCATTATGGAATATATGCACACACACAAATGGCATGTGCATGCACAGTGGCGATCCTAGACTCTGGGGAGCCCCAGGCAAAGAAGCCCATTGAGCTCCCCGCACCCCCCTAAAAATGCATTCAGTCAGTTGGTTCAAAAAATTAATCTGGTCAATTATGCTTGATCAAACATCATAATAATTAATTTTTTAAAAATAACTCCATGCACATACAAGTCTACACCACACAGCTTAGATTTTTACATCATTGAGTGTCAAAAGAATTCGGCGAACATTTTGATGTATCGAGTCCGAATCAAGTGAGAACTGAAGACGGTAAATTTGGAAGAGTTAGTGTGTCAGTGTGCCATATATGGTCATATAATGTTAGTCTATGGGACGGTGCACCTCTGAACAAACACTCAAAAACGATGAACTTTAGGTCCGATTTTTTCTTTGTGAGTGGCTCGACAAGTTTTCTCCTACATTTTGGTGTATTATATGTCCATCCATCCATCCATCCATTATCCGAACCGCTTATCCTGCTCTCGGTCGCGGGGATGCTAGAGCCTATCCCAGCAGTTATTGGGCGGCAGGTGGGGAGACATCCTAGACAGGCCGCCATCACACAGGGCTGACACACACACACACACACACACACACACACACACACACACACATACATACACACACATACACACACACCTAGGGGTAATTTAGTATGGCCGATTCACCTGACCTACATGTCTGGACTGTGGGAGGAAACTGGAGCACCCGGAGGAAACCCATGCAGACACGGGGAGAACATACAAACTCCACACTCAAACTCCACCCAGGACGACCCCAAGGTTGGACTACCCAGGGGCTCGAACCCAGAACTTTCTTGCTGTGAGGCGACCGCGCTAACCACTGCGCCACCGTGCCGCCTAAACCCATCACTGATTCTTTAATTCTGAAAATATTGGTAAAGCAGATTACATTTTTATTAATGTACGTGCAAAATTGCACGAGCAGCAGCCAGTTAGAAATCTTTGTGGCAAAAGTGCAGTTCTGCCCTCCGCAGCGGACTGCAAACGAGCCCTGCTTTCTCTTGATTCTCCACTGCTCCTATATGGGGCCCCGCATAGGGGTTTTTTTTTAGGCAGCAGCGATGCACTGTATATAGTGCTTTTATAGGAGGTTTAAGGGGGTTTATAGTTGTCATTGAAATATGTACCAATATGAGGGGCCCCCTTTCCCAAATTTTTTGGGGGGCCCAAACGTTTGCCTGGTTTGCCTTTCCTGATGGTGCAACGTGCATTCACACACAAACCCCCACCATACCATCATCATCCCCCCCCCATAGCTAAAAGGCTGTGTTATTACTTCAAAATAGCCAGTGTAAAGTTGACAGAGATTCAGCAATGCTAAACAAAACAAAACACAATTAGGACTCCTGTAATGAGCTGCAGGGGGTAGACACCTGTTTGTTTGCACAGTCTTTCCCAAACACAATGTGGTTAATTACCTAAGGTGCTGCTAGGTTGATGCTTATTATCTACTTTACAATGGAGGGGTTGGCCTGCATTAAATCCACAGATGCTGTCGGTTTTATTGTGGCTTCTCAGGTTTAAAGCCTGTAATTTTTTTGCAGAGGGAGGGTGAGATGCGGATGTCCTGTGCTGGGCCACACCTGCAGTTTCATCCAAACTCCTGCCTACAAACCATCCAAAATAGAAATATGGACCTGCAAAGAGCAAGGACAAAAAAAAAAAACAACTTTTCCCCAAACAAAGACGGGAGGAAATCAAAAATGCCTTCAATCTCTTCCCAATTCTCACTCAATAGCTGTCCGTAAAGTAATTCTTTCTCTCCATCGGGAATAAAGGAAATTCTATTACATATTTCTTATTTTACAAGCTCTGTTGGCTCAGACAACGTTCCAACAGCTGTAGTTACAACTTTATTTGCTACCCCCATAAAGGTGACTTATAAGCCGCAATCGTAAGGTTGGCCAGAAATGTCAATACAAGATTAAAAGGTGTGAGCAGAGAAAGGGACAGACTTCATTAAGCTCGATGTAGAGCAGCAAATACTTATCAATATGTGAGCGAGACAACCAGGGTAGCTGAGAGGTCCAATTGAGTTTGGCTCCCTCATTGACACTTCCTGACTCTCATTGATTTGTTATAAGATGTAACAAGCTGAAGGGGAAATCTTAAAGTGGCCATTCATTTTCCAACAATGCAGGATAATGGCAGTGTATCCACAAGGTGAAGGGGATAACTAAGTGGAAACACAAACAAATCTCTCACCAGAGATAAACTCCGCCTAAATAGGATGATGTTCACACACACACACACACACACACATTATATATGTGTGTGTGTATATATATATATATATAATATATATATATATAGCGTTTTTTTCCGAAACCATCAATGGTGTCGAGTGCTCGACAAATGAGGGGCGGAATATCAACACGGATACAGGAAAAAAGATTTTAATACATGTATTGAAATATTTTTTCCTGTATCCGCGTTTATATATATATATATATATATATATATATATATATATATATATATATATGCAAAAAATATGCAAAAAATGGTAGACGAGAATATCAATTATTCTCTCATGGAAAATCCTTGCAAAGAGTAGTGCATATTCAGTTAAGGGTAAAAGATGTAACCTGTGCTTGGCAGAAAAGTATTTTATTATTTGCAGACCTGACATGTCCACCTTGAATAATAGAAACGAATTGCCCACCAGTTGTAGACACTGGAAAAAAAATCTCCTTTGTAACTGTAAGTATAATGTCTTTATTATTCCTCCCATTAGATGATACACATACACGTATGACATTTATTAGAGATTTTTTTTTTATATTTTTTTAATATTTTAACTGCCTGTCCTTCCAACTGTGCCCCAACACCACCCCAATATATAATTCACATAAGTTACCTTGTTATATTTTTAATGTGCGCCATTTCAACAGCGCCCTGGGCCCTAAATGCTTTTCAAAACAAACCCCAGTCCCATTGGTTGTAATGTTTTCTACCCCTCCATTGGTTGCTGTGCATCATAAGTACCTACCCCATTGGTTGTTATAACTTGAATGTTTCCCCATCTGATTGGTCGCTGTCCAACCGAAATTAGGGGCGTGCCGCTGGGTAACGCAAACTGTATGATTCTTTGTGAACAAAACATTAGCAGCTGATGAGTGCAAGACGCATGAAACAGGCCTGTACTGCAACGTATTAAAATCTTTTTTTCCTCCATCCGTGTTGATATTCCTCTCTTCATTAGTTGAGCACTCACAACACCATTGACAGTTTCGGGGGAAAAAAACGTTTTATATATATATATAATTTTGCTCCCTATTTGTTGAGCACATTTCCTACCATTGAGTGTTTTATTATATATATAAAAAATATCCAATGTTCTTTGGGTCATAACATCTTATAAAGGTACGGAGCAGCTGCTGCTACTGCTAGCTGCTGTGGATGATTATCAGCGATCTGCAGCTTGACATCACATAGTTTGGCCATCAGCTCCCAGCAACAGAGCAAAGACTGTAGCAGGTGAAAGAGTTCATTGGAGCTGCAAGCTAGTGGCCCACAACAAGCAGCCTCTTCACATAGAATAGCTGAGCTTTGCCTTCAGCTGTGACTTCTCCCATCCAACATGCAGAGATAATATGGTAGCACAGAGAATCAAGGCCAGCAGCGTTCACATGAAAATTCTCGTTTTTGTTGAGAGTTTAACAACAACTAGTGCTGTGCAGCCTTGCCCGGCAACATAATGCCCACAATCCTTCTCCACCCACCCCCAAGCTCTTCGGTAACTTTTCTTGACCACTAAGATGTGAAGATGATGCGTGATTTTTTTTTAAATAGGTCAATTCTTCAAAACTTTGGGAACTGGTGAAAAAATAAGTGTGAAAAGTTAAGGCCAGGGTCAGAGCTCTGATGAAGGGAGAAAATGAAACACAAGCACATATACACGACATTCTGCACATGCCAAATGTTTGACTTTCATCACCTGAAAATACAGATCTCTTGTACTATAAGGTTACAGCAAATGATATCTGCCCCCCCCCCCTTCCAAAGTGAAATCTCTAACTGGACAGGAATAGATGAAGGGCAGTCTCGGGGAGTTTGAATTTAATCTAAATTGTTATGTGTCCTGATTTGTGCCCTTTTATAGCCTGGCTGCCATATGGACAGAGAGAAAAGGGAAAAGACAGAGAAATTCATCAAAAGCTAGGATCATTTATGCATTCTGTGCTATTTTGGCAACATAAATGAACTGCCTTGCATATAAACATTATTTTTTAATCTCTCTGGGTGAATTGTATTCTTTCCAACTGGGTTTTGTACCACGCAATGTTTCTGAGAACAGCCTAAGACTAGATTTAATCTTTTACAACTGGCAGATGTTCCTTGTATATGTTTAATCAAAAATGTTCACTTTATGCTAACTTTTCCTCTTCGATCACTTAAAGGGAAATTGCGTCGATTTTCAACCTCAGATCCACGTATTAGTCTTAGGGTTGACATCCCGATAACATACACAATACTTGTTAATGTTGTCTGCATGGCTATAGCCCACTATAGTAACCTGGTTTACCTCCCGCACCAGTGACGTCAGTGGAGAACATCAGCAGAGAAGGTCAGCTCTGTTGGCAGGAGAACGTCGATTTCTCTGTCAAAATGATTTGCATTGGGGCATCCGGGTGGCGTAGTGGTCTATTCCATTGCCTACCAACACAGGGATCCTGGTTCGAATCCCCTTGTTACCTCCAGCTTGGTTGAGCACCCCTACAGATGCAATTGGCCGTGTCTGCGGATGGGAGGCCAGATGTGGTATGTGTCCTGGTCACTGCACTAGCGTGATCCTCCCATGCGCTATGTCCCCCTGGTGAAACTCCTCACTGTCAGGTGAAAAGAAGCAGTTGGTGACTCCACATGTATCGGAGGAGGCATGTGGTAGTCTGCAGCCCTCCCCGGATCGGCAGAGGGGGTGGAGCAGCGACCGGGACAGCTCAGAAGCGTGGGATAATTGGCCAGATACAATTGAGGAGAAAAGGGGGAGGGGGGGAAACACACACACACACAGACACACAAAAGATTTGCATTGAAGCAGCTATATTTTCAAAAGACTAGACAGACCACTAGAAATCACAGGACATGCAGATTATTAGTGGCAAATATTGTTGTAGTTCCGATGCCGACAGCAGCGGGGATCTGACCTTGGCGACCCATTGGGGTTATACCCATGACCCGCCAGGCAGCGTCCAGGAACCGGACTGGATCGCCGCCGCCGTTCCATGGTCGGAACTATGACGGTATTTGCCACTGATAATCTGCATTCCAGTAAATTCTAGTCTTTTGAAAATATAACCGTGTCAATGCAAAGCAAATTCAAATTCAAATTGCTTTATTGGCATGACCATAACAAAATACAGTATTGCCAAATCATGTTGACAGAGAAAGTGATGTTCTCCTGCCAACAGAGCTGATGTTCTCCGCTGACATCATCGGTGCCGGAAGTAAGCAAGCTTGCTATTGTGGGCGACAGCGCTAAAGACAACAAGGACAAGTATTAAAACATGGATCTGAGGTTGAAATTCGGCGAAATTTCCCTTTACGGACTCCACTTTGAAAAAACTTGCTTAATTGAACTTGAATCAGAAAGAGAACCATTTTGTCCACCTCCATTTTGACAATACTTTTAAACTCCATCATTTTGCATGGTAGCCATTGCCCCCAAAAGTGTTTATTTTGCACTTAAGTCTATTGAGAGGAGCAAAACTATACTAAAAAAAAAACCAAACTTCTGAGAGTTCTTTTGCTTAGTATGCAAAGTAAGGCTCCAGCAGCATCAAGGTAAACGGTCCTAACAGGACCATACCGTGAATTGCTTCAGATATGCATTGCAAATACATGCAAAATAGCCACGATATTGTGCATTATACTACCAGATTAATTCTAATACGAATTCAAGGGTAAGGTCAGGGGGTTTAATTCAGAGGAGCTCTGGCCTATCCGTACAAACACCAAGAAATTCAAAGCTCCCACTTCATTAAGACTGCCTTCAAGAATGACTAGTACAAGTATTTGAAGTGAGTACTGTAGTTGTATTACTAGGGTAGTGGTTATTTTGGTGGCACCATTAATACTTCTCTTGATGTTTGTTTCAACCTGTGTGGAGCGCCAACTGGTTGGAGTCTATAACACCAGTTCCTATAGTTTCTGACTGTAAATGGTTGTTTTCAGTTGGACAAAGGCTACATATTTGACTTTTCCCTTTATTGAACATACTGGCCTCATTGTAGTTAGTTGACTTCAGATACAGATTTGCCTCGAACTAGAGTGCACTCAGTAGAGTGCAGCTCTCCGCCAGGCGTGTGTATCTCCCCTTCTCCGGTGCTCCAACCAGGCCACAAGCCACCCCTTTTTTTCGCCTACCGGGAGAAGGGAAATCCACACACACACACACAGACAGAAAAAAACCCAGTGTCTTTCCTGCCATTATAAGAAAGCGCCCAAGTCGATGGAATGGGAAATACAGAAAAAAAAACTTGTATATGCAGTGCTCAAGCTAAAAAAAAATCTACCTAATGAAAGCGTTTTGCCTGTCAGTCTGTGGATGCGCAGACTTCTAGGCGGACCCTCGCATGAAAGCGACCAAGGCTGACACGAAATGACAGTGAACAGGCCATCACAATTTCAAAGCCCTTATTAAAAGGCTTCAAATACATTCTGATATATTCTCTGCACCATTGCACTTTATCGCCTCCTATTTCGACTGTATATAGTTGTATTGTCTTCCCCTGTTCTCGCTACTGAGTAAGGGCACTGGTAGCAAGTGTCAACACCTCCCTTACATTATGACTCTGAAGACGGTTAGTGTTGTCCGTCGGAAGTTGTGAAACTACAAACAAAAACACGAATCTCAAATTATTGGAATGTACTCATTCATAACTTTTTTCACTGCAGCACTAAACAACATGAAAGCTAGCCTAACACTAGCAGTGCATAGTAACAGTTAACTTGGATTACAGAGCACACATGTGGTTCCTCCTTATGTTCTAATTATCTAAACAATACTTTGTTTAGGTAATTAGAAGGAGGGGGTAGTGTAACGTGCTGGGATAAGTAGACACATTGGCCCTTGGCTAATGGGTCGGACCCTTTAGTCGACTGGTTAACGTTGTCGCTTGCAGAATGGGAGACACGGGTTCGCGTCCCAGCTGCGGCAGTTCCTGTGGTTGCCCCCCGAATTCGCTACAATACGGTGACTAAACGCCACAAACTCAACGAATATCTAAATGCAAGCAAAGACAAGCATCAAAACAAGAATATCCATACAGATGATGCCACGAAAGCAGATATAAACGGATTACGGCGAAGTCCGCCAACATGTCATCTCAACGCAAACAAACATGCTTCCTGGTTGTTTTAACGTCCTGTGTCATGACAGTTAAAACTGTATTACTAGGATCCACCATTAGGTGACAGAAAATAACTAAATATTACGTCTGTAACAGCACACTAGTCAATCCTTGAGTATCTGAAGATTGTTGTGTTGTTATTCTATGTTAAGTACACTGTGAGGGCTACGAAACCAGAGTCAAATGCCATGTATGTTCAAACCTACGTGGCCAATAAACTTGATTCGGATTCTGATTCAAATGTGTTTAACCACTGAGGTTTCCATGATATCAAATGATTGAAGGCGAATGGCTGCTCTGCTGATTGACTTTCATTCATAAAACAACGGTAAGAAAACATAGCTCAGCCATGGGAAATCTTTTATTTTCCGCTACTGAGGTGATTTCGAGCAGTGACTGTGATTAATCCCACTGTTGAAAAACTATTTTTATAACTAAGTTTTGTCATTGGAGTCCATGGCACTTCCATGTGGTAGAGGTGAATAAAGTGGATTATTTTTGGTTCCTCCAGTTCTCTTGTGCTGAGTTCCGCAGTGCATGATTTGATCATACGCATGCTCATACCCGAATACATGCTGTTTTGGTCTTAGTAACTGTCGCTGCCCGATCCGACTCAACCGCAGAGTCGCGCATGTGCACTGTTGACTCAGATCGGGCAGTGACAGAAAGCAGCGTTGGTCGAGCGAGCTAGGGAAAGAAGGAAGAGAGAGAGTGGCGCTATCAGCAGCAGCTTTAGGTATGAGCGACATGGAACCGCCCAGGGCAGCAGCATCTTGCCAGGGGCGGCCCAGGGGACCCGCACAAAAAAAACAAAAACAAAATAAGCGGAATGGTGAGATTTACGCGGTTGGTTTCACGACCGCTGCTGACGCGTATAGTCGAACTAGGCAGTTAGTAAGGGCAGCGAAATGTGGGCCAACTATTGACGGGCAAAATTGTAGGCTCGCCTGGCTACGCGTGCTGTACGCAAAATGAATTGCTGATGGATGTGTCAATCACGCTGCACCTGCCGCCACCTCCCGCCCCCAGCTCTCAAGAACCAATGGCAGCCTGCCCTACTGACACCAAGTTCGATCGTCTTCGAGGAAAACAAATATGCCTGCTGTGTACTAGACTCACAAGTCAGTGTCTAAACGCTTCGCTCAACTAGAGACTGAGGATATTCTCCCAGCTTTCGTTGCTAAAACTGAGTGGAAACAATTAGTTTAAAAAAAACGTTAATTGCAGAACCAATCCGAAGGCTTTAGGGCGGGGCCGTCACATTGGGGCGGTGACATGCAGAAGTCGTTTGCTTGTGAACACTGTCGTACCAGCAACACCACCTGCGTTATAGGATGGCTTAGGCAAACTAGACAAACCATACACAATCAGCGAGCTAACATTCTTTATGGTTTCCAACTCACCATTGCACTACAGTGTGTACTTCGTCAACAGCCACTCCAACCAGCCGCTCCCGAATTAACGGTGTTTGTAGAGGCCGTCTCCACTTTGCTTGGCCAACAAGTTTCCGGTGTGCCAAACACAAGGGCGGAACCACCGGCGGCGATCGGGTCATCGACGTCCTCGCTTTGTCCCGCGTATGCGGCAGGAAAGCCTTTTGCTTTCAAAAACTGCACCTGCTCCTCCATTATCGACAGCACAGGGCATCTGACCAGCACCATAGATTTCTGCCCCTGTGCGGACAACAGGTCGCAGACAGTTGGCCAGGCTTGATACGCCAAGCTTTTCCCGTAACCAGTTGGTAAACAAGCAAACGCGTCTTTCTCGTCCTGGGTTAAAAGTTTTAAACAAAGCCGCTGTAAATCCGTGATTGCCCCAATCTTGTGGCCTGAGCACACGTTCGATAAAACTGAATCAGATGATCTCACGTTACTCGGGACGTCCATTTTCAGTGTTTTAAAAAGCTCTCTCCGCGTCACAAAGCGATTCGCTGTATCTCCTTGTTCCACTAGGGAGGAGGATGGGGGGAGAGAGAGCACAGTTTCCGGTAAGGCGTGGCCTCGACCAGATATAAGGGGAGTGGCAGTGGGCGTGGGCTTGTTGGCGGCCGTTCTCGCCGCCGTTCTAGCAGCCATCTTGCATTTAGAAATCCCCGGGCGATTGGTAGACGGCGGTCTCCGACTGTCTGGTATCGCGAGACTAGCTGTGTACACGTCTGAAAGGTAAGCTTTATTTGCTCTCTAGTCATTGTTTAATCTGCTGATGTGTGCTTGCGCACATTTCATGGTTGTGTGTTTGACGCACATGAGAAAGTGGTGTATAGGAGAGATCTGCACTGGTGTTGTTTAGTTTGACGTGCTGAAATTGGATCATTTGGAAAATAGTTATACATACATGCTGTCGTGACTCAGTTGTAAAGCATGTGGAACCAGGTTATTGGAGCAATTATGCAGACCTATTTGGGGCATTGTGCCCAAAAAAATGCTCGAATATTGTGTCATATTGTTGACACTTTGAGCACACTGGTGTTGCACTAGACTATTTGCGTTATGTGTATGGCATGTTGGCGTTTGTGTGTTGATGTTGCTGTTGTTGCTTTATGTGCATGGTACATGACCCGGCTTGAGCCGCTGATATTTATACACGAAAGGGAGCTCTCGAAAATGTATCCAAATTTGTGGGCTGCTCTCAGAATTTGTCTTACACTTCCAGCGACCGTAGATGAAGCAGAGAGGAGCTTTTCAAAGCTGAAGCTCGTCAAATCCTACCTGAGGTCCACCATGTGACAGGACCGCCTGAGTGGCCTTGCTGTCATCAGTGTTAACTATGCTGGGCGGACGTCTTATGATGATGTAATTGATGACTCTGCATCCAGGAAGGCAAGAAAGGTCAGGGTTTAGATGGCAGTTGTGCAATTTAGTTTGTGTGTTTCTTGTTTGAAGTGCAATAGTGTATTAAACAGGTTCTCTTCTTTATAAGTGTGTTATTCTATTTGTGTGTTTGCGTGATATAGGGTTTGTGCAGTTTAGTTTTATCTGTGTGTTTTTAAGGCAATAGTGTAATAATTCTGTTCTCTTTTTATTTGTATTTACTATCATTTGCTTCGATTTGTGTTTGTCACTTTTTATATTTATGAGTATTTTATATTTATATAGCTTTAAACGTTACAATTATTGATGTGTTGTTCCAAATGTCTGAATAAAAAATACAGTTACTGCAGAATGGTGATCATTGTTTTTTTTGTTGGTGTGTGTGTGTGGGGGGGGTCGCCCAGGGGGGCCATACAAACTAGAACCACCAAACAAGCATATTCGAAGGTTTTTAATCACCACAACCACAAGAGGTTCTTCATCATACAGTCATAACTGGGCACAAATATTTTTTTAGGCTGATAGGTCCAGTAGTTTGTGAGATTAACCGCGGACACACACACGCACGCACTGTGTGTATAAACGTGTGTAAACGCATAATCCTCTCCAGGCTACCGCCTGGCAGAGATAATAAGTCCATCCAATTTATTGCCAACGGTATTTTAGCACAATACAAAGACGTGGCCCTTTGGGCAAATCTATGACAGTGCATGCAGTATCTCAGTCTGGCACAAACAAGAATTGTAGGCAAATCCATTGAAACAGAGCGCATGCGATGGTGCTAAAGAATTAATGGCTATGAAACATGTTTTCCACAATGAAAAAGGGATGCTATCGTTTGCCTTCTGTCCCACAAGGCCAGAAATGATTGTTGTTGTTTTTCTTTTGTTTTTTTGTTTTTTTCAGCTAGTAGCACTCTTACAGAGGCCTTTGAATTGGCTTGATAGGAGAGGTAAGGCCATATCCACACATCTGACACGGTGCACGGGGCTCAAACGCACTCGTTCAGCATCGTAAGGTCAAATGTGAATGTGAGTAAGTGGAACTCACAAAGTTGAAACTGTCCAACTTTCTCACTTGCATGCAAAGAAGCCTAACTCTGTGGCTACCCGTGAAGCTGTTATGGCCTCCGGATAATGCCTCTGTGTTCTGACCTGAAGACAGAACCAGACACACACTGAGTAACTTGCTGAAGGGCTATTGTTAGGGTGGGTTTTTTCCCCCCCAAACAAGCCATGAACACTCATTTCTGCATTTGACGCTGGATCCCATGTATTTATTGTTTATTTTTTGTTTCTTTTCCCCCCTCTTTTTCTCCCCAATTGTATTTAGCCAATTACGCCACTCTGTCACCGCTCCACCCCCTCTGCCGATCCAGGGAGAGCTGCAGACTACCACATGCCTCCTCCAATACATGTGGAGTCGCCAGCCGCTTCTTTTCACCTGACAGTGAGGAGTTTCGCCAGGGGGACGTAGCACATGGGAGAATCACACTATTCCCCCCAGTTCCCCTTCCCCCCTGAACAGGCGCTCTGACCAACCAGAGGAGGCGCTAGTGCAGCAACCAGGACACATACCCACATCCGGCTTCCCACCCGCAGACACAGCCAATTGCATCTTTAGGGACACCCGACCAAGCCGGCGGTAACACGGGGATTCAAACTGACGATCTCTGTGTTGGTAGGCAGCGAAATAGACTGCACGCCACCCAGAACACCCTCGTGTATTGTTTGATATATCTTACAAGTTGTGGATAAGTGAAAAGGAATCCCAAGAGGACAAAATACTACAATTTAAGGGGATCATAATCGCTTGTGTTGCTAAAATGGAAAACTAAAACTCAATAAATTCATGTAATGTGATGCAGGTAATGGGGAATAGTATGCCCATTTTAAACACATTACCTAAAGCATATACTGTATATCCGTATCCACTGGTCCATGCCATGCATACTTTTATCTTTACCCCTTTAAGCTCGGATAAATACATCTCGGCAAGTAGTTTTTTTGCTAAGAGGCTTTAGTTTCTAGCCCTTACCTATCCCCGCACAAGACTTCACAGCAAATGTTGCACGCCTTGAAATTGTATCCTTAAAGGACTATAGAGAGTATTATTAAAAGCAGTAAAGCTAGTGATGTGTTACATTACCACCCGAAGAGTTGTAGGTCTTGCTCAACAGTCCTTCACTTCATTAAAAGTTAGTTAATTGACAATAGCCTGGGTCCTCTTGTGCAGGAGTAATGGCCTGGGAGAGAAGGTCAGTTGGGGTGAACGGGCACCTCTTTCACCCGTTTCAATTAATATACCATTAAAGGGGCGATGTGAAAAATTGTCCATCATCTTGTGTAAAGAACAGTAACCCCCAAATCAGTAATGTATCCCTCATAACTGTTAAAGCCACTAAAACAATGACCTCGAGCTGATACTGTGTCCACTGCAGATGTCCTCAACATGGGTTTTTAATTGTTCCGTGCTAATCAGAGCCACTTGTGTCCCTCCCCTCTCTCCTTTTTATTCTCTCTATTTGACTGGTTGTCTATATGTGACTGTGTCGGTCAACCCACCCGATTGTGAATATGTTGTCTATAAACAATTTGTCTTCCTCTTCCTTTTGTCGGCTTCCTCTTCTCCTGTTTTTTTTTCACAGCCGGTCCACTCTCTTAATCTCCCCTCCCCCCCCCCCCCCCCGTGCCGGTCTCTATTCTGCCTCTTTGCATCCTCAGCTTCTCCTTTATCTCCTCCATTGCTCCATCTGTCCCTGTTGTTCCTCTCCCTTCTCTCGCTCCTCCATGTGCTGATCGGGCCCCGGTTTCTCTGCAGAGAGAAGGATCTCCCTCCTCACTCCCACCGGTCCTCACTCTGCCCTCGATCCATCAGACCTTCTTCAGATATAATCTCATCATCTCTGTCTCCTACCGATTTATCCTTCCCTACCGCCAACCGCCCCTGTCCACCCTTCATTCCTCCACCACTACCCCCATTCTGCTTTCTTCCATCCATCCCTCCTCCCTTCATCCATTCAGCATTCACCCACCCATCCATCCAGCCACCCGCCCCTGTCTTGCTGTGTTCCTACCAGCCCGTCCACACCCTCCAGCAGTAGGATCAAAATGTAGGGGAGATAGAGTGTGAGCTTAGATAAGCCTTCCCCACAGGTCACTGTCTATGTACCAGCTGATAGGAATCAACCTCCACCCCAGGAAGCTGCTCCCTTTGTTGTGTTCCGCCTCTGCTTTACAGGGGCGTTTATTTGGCTCCCCCCCAAAATCCTTGCAATTTTCTGCCATTTCTGACACGGTACCAAAATTCATTACAGTAGTGTAACTCGCAAATCCTTTCTTCTTTCATCTCATCCTCATTACAGCATTTGCATTGTTTAAATGCTATGCTTTGCCATGGCTCTTTGTGCCTCCTGTGTACTTTCTAACCGCCGTGATTTCAGAGAACAGCATCCCCCAGCGATGAGTGGGTTGATGGCGGGGTTAAATGCCTGAAGTTCATGATGTATTATTGAATAAAGCTGTTGAGTGCACCGTTAAATTGGGATGTTATTTGTTATTCTATTCCGTCAACAGATAGATAATCAGAAATCTTTCATTTAAAATGGCATCCATAGAAGATGTAACTGTCAGAAAACCTTTTTTTGTCAACCGTTTCTGATTCAAAACCGATCCAAATGCAGATATTTTGAGCCCGAAAATAGAAATAGATGCAGATGCAAATACAGAGAGTGGTGTTGTGTTACACCCCTGACTGTTTTTGGGGTTGAAAATTGTCGTAACTTCCACTCAGTCTCAATGTGCACCATCTAACAAGGTGCCTAAGACAAAATACAAACGACATTCAAATAAAAAGCCTTTGAGAAGTAAATCTCTACGGATTGACTTGAATAACCCCCCGAAAGCTCTTATTCCCAAACATTTTGCATCACGTCACCAAGTATGGGGCTGTGTTGCTTTTGAGCGCTGCACTCGGTGAGGGATCCCCCCAAACCGAGGAAGGTCACAGTAGAGGTGGATGGGAGTGGACCACACACCCCCTGCCACAAGGAGATTTATCAGGCCAGCTTTGCTCCCCGAAACACATGGTTAATTTAGCAGCCATTACAGGTGACATCTTGATGAATAGAGAGGGCTGCTCACTCATACATAGGCAATGGGCATAAACACTTGCACGCATAAAAGCATGCAAACACACACACACACACACACACACACACACACACACACACACATGCTGGCACACGAAGAATAATGGTCATTTTACTGCAGTCTGCAGGAGGCGAGGAGATAAAAGTTAGTGTTTGAGAATGATGTGTCAGGATGGTTTCATTAGCTCAGAGATAGAATACTCCTGTCTGTGCCATCAGTGATCATTCCCGACAGGGAAGATGACGCTTCCCTGTCATAGATAGCTAAGTGCACTAATACATCTACTTACAAACGATCGACTTGCTTGTTGGTAATCCTGAGTAATTGCAATCCTAAATAAGCTCCGCCAGGCAATTAGTAAACCCACTAATAAGGATTTTTGGGGCTGTCGCTAATAGGTAAATTGCATTAACTACCTGTGCGTAAGCCTTCACAAACACGGGCGTAAGAGAAACACAGGGCTGTTGTTCATCAGGCCCCTCGCCCATTTGTCATCATTTTCGTCCTATAAAAACTGATGTGTATTGATTCGGTGGAGCTGCCCTTCATTGCTTTGAGTAGGAGGCTCCAAACACGCCACAGATATTTGATCACTGTCAAACATGTGTTGGTGGGGTCTGTGACAAACACACACACTAAGCTGTTCCACAAAGAGCTGTCTCTCCAAACCAGCAGATGATATAGAGTTGTTCTACCCACACATGGAGGAAGCAGCCTGCCTACGGTTGAACGGCAGCCCAGAACCAACGGCGGATGGGGGGGGGGGGTGTCCTTTTATGAAAGAGCGGCTGCTGTGGTACATCTTTTTTCTCTGGTGGCTTGGAAGGGAGGAGAACAGACATGCAGACAATGGAGAAGTCTCCATGGAGATCAGGCTGCAGCTTGATATGGCAACCACTTTACCTCCAGCTCCCAAGCCTGCGGGGACACGGGAGCCGTGTTATACACATTTTAGACAAAAAAAAAAAACCACACACACACAGACACATTTGCTTTGCTGCTCTTCATTGAATATCACAGCACACTGATGGACCAGTTTCAAGTGTAGTGGAGCTCATACTGCAAATACTGTGAGTGGCCCCAAAATACGTATCGTTGTGGCATGACTGTTGAAGAAATATCAGATATTCCGTATGTTTACCCCCCGTTTAAGATCTTGGTAATGATCACATCATATTCAAACCAGATATGATTATAGTCTTTCACAAGTATTGGCCTTTTTCCCTTTAATCCAGACATCGGGAAGTGGGGCCGTGTCATTACCTTCAGCACTCATCAAGCTGCATCCTGAAGGTCAGACCTGATGAAATGGAGAGACAGCTCTGGTACAGAGAGCAGCCATTATCCATGATGCTGTGAGAGATGATTCACTGTCCTGAGGGAGAAGAAGAGAAGAGGAGAAGAGAAGTCAGGAAAGGTCAAAACAGGATTGAACAAGAAAAGAGATTATTTGAGAAGAGAATAGAGAAGACACTGAAACAAAAGGTTTAAGAGGAAGGAAGATGACACAAGAAGAGTTGAAGAAACATATATACATTGGAAGGAAGGTAGGAAAGGATGCGACTGAGCCTTCTGAGGAGTGAGTTGTGCTCAGGCCTCCATGCGAGAACACCTTGGTGAGACGGCAGACTGAATTGCTGATAGCTGATCGGTGACAAAACTCCCATTCCCACTTAAGGCTGACACCTCGGTGCAGCTATTTCTCTCCTCAGCAGGCAGTCGGGGATGATATCAGTGTTCCTGAGAGAAGCCAGAAAACTCCCTGCCCAGTTAGAGCTGACACCAAGAAACAGGCTTGCTGCTCCACTCCCCTCCGTCTCAACCCCAACATTTTCCCTCAGTGGAGACAGTTCTCTGACAAGAAATCTGCACTGAATTTGCCTCACATGGGTGTTAGCTGCAGATATCCCCTAAGGCTGAATTTTAAAGGGGGGAGGGGGTCTTGCTAGTCCAAGCAAATTAAATTGAAGTTGATCCATAACCCTATTACCAAGCACTGTGCTGATAATCTCCAAACATGAGGACATGCTATTTTACCCTCGCCACCTTTTAATACATATTTGAAACAAAGGGGGCTGATGTGCCACAGGGCTGAGACAACTTATGGGATATCCCATCCACATACGGGTCTATTTGAACCTCAAGCACTTATCCCAGTCTGTCTCTGCTCGTCTCTGCAGGTTGTGCCTTGGTGATGAAGTGCTGTGTGCCTGCAGTAGTCCAGCGGTGTGCCATGCATGATAAAGAGAAGGGGATTGTAGGGGATGCCTGGGGAGGGCTGTGCAGTCCAGCTGCAGGTACAAAGCTGCAGGCTAGCAGCCATATCATAGGCTAGGAGCTGAATAAATGATTTGAATGTCAGAAGAAAATCTCTGATGCAAATGGCTTTGGTTGCGCATAAAGACGGGCTGACATGCATGAAAAGGCGTTATTAAACAAAGGTGACTGCCGAATTCACATAAAGACACAAAAGCAATGCTAATGCATGTGGCATGCCCATACCTACACACAAAAACACACATAAACAGGCATACCAAATATCAATATGCACAGTCTCTCCTGTGATTACCTATTCGGAAGCAGAAATGAATACAGGCAAGAACTGCATTTTCAGGAATATATGCAAATAAGAAACAGCAAAACAACCAACTCATCTGCAAGGAATCATGTATATACAAGCTTTAACCTCTGATGTATTACATTCATTTCCAAGGTGTAGAGGTGGGGGTGAATAAAAAAAATGAAAAAAATATGTGGTTTGGAATTCAAATGTGTTAAAAACAGGGCAGAAATCAATCATGAATTAGATCCTGAGTAAACAAATTCAAAGAAAATATTTCAGTTGGAATGTCAGGTAAAAAATTCAGAGGCACCATAGGGTTCACTTGATTCAGAACGACCCCCATATAGTTCACTCTGACAGAAACCCCCTTCAGCTAAAACAGAACTGCTGTGTTTGAGTGAGTGTTTCTGAAGGTGTGTGTGTGTGCGCGTGTATGTATTTCTACCTGCTGAAGGTAAGTTTCTTTAAGAGTCTGCCTTTTAAAGCTCAGAGGAGTAAATTAGAAGAGGAACGGGCCCACTGATGTTGTGAAAAGGGGAAGGGTACCACTGAGTGGGTCACAGGCCCAGGGCCCAGCAGCGCTATGGGCCTCATTGAGGAGAACCTCTCAGTGGTCATGGGTGGAAATGATGACCCCGGGCTAGGTTAGAGAGCCCACACTGAGACAGACAGACACCACTGTATGGGTCTTCCGCACCTCTCAGGGGTAATTAAAAAGTTAGGAGGTGTGGAAAGTTTCTTGTTTTTTTTTTCTGCAAAATGTTGTATTTGCTGTATTTACTTGAGTAGATAGTGATGGCCCTCGCCGTCTGTTCTTCCTAGGCTGCTTGACTCTGTGTTTTCTGTTGTAAGTGCTGTGCCCATCCATTTTGCCAAACTGTTTTTTCTGCTGTGCCATGTTCTTTTGCTTGGTTTGACTGGCTTCCTGTTTCCTGTGGGGCTCTGCCTGCCCTTGGGTGGTGACCGGCTGCATCTGTGAGGAAGAGTATAAAAGCCAGCTTTCTTCAGCACGTTGTTTGTCTGTCTGTCCCTGGCCAGCTGGGTATGTGGTACGCCTTGGTTTGGTTGTGTTTTCCTCGATTAAAATATTGATTTAATTAAGGCTACATTGTGGACCTCCTTTAGTTGTGGCTAGAATGAGCTGGTCATGACAAATGGGGGGCTTGTCCAATTTGGCATCTGGGTTTTTGAAATTAAATTGAATTTTGGTAATTGTAAGTGTGATTATGTTGGTAGTGTAGATGGTGTGTGGTGGTGGTGGGGGGGAGTAAGAAGGGTTTGGGAGGCCCATGGTAGCTGGTGATTTTGCTTTGTGTTGATGCTGGTGTGATTCGCTTGTGCGTTTGTGCGCCATCAGAGTTCTGTTCCCTGAGGTGAACTGTATGCACTTGTGGGACGGTGGTATGTGTTCATACAGTGTGTGGCTGCAGGGGAGGGTTGTGGCTGGATGCTCCTGTCGTTCTGGCGGGAGCATTAGTTTGTTCCCCCAGTTAAGCTGTAGCAGCAGTTCCTGATCAGGATGGAATTGTTGAGTTTTTCTTTTTCAGGGCTGTTATTTTTGTAGTCTGAGTGATTAACAGTAGTTGTCTTGGGGGCACCATCCGTTGCATTGGCTGGGGGATTAGCCTTCCCAAATTCAAGCAGGCTCTGGGTGCATGAGATCCCACCACCAATATGCATACGAAGACTAGGGTTTAGCTAGTTAAATTTGGTTAGGCAGTTTAGGGAGGAGGCTCCTTTCTTCGTCGATATTCTTTATGGTTGTGCACCATCTAGTTGCATTGTTGTGCTCTAGGTAAGTAGTTTTGGCTAGTGTTTGTTTGCAGTATGTCAAATGAACATGGAAATACTTTTGAGTTGGGCAGCACGGTGGCCCAGTGGTTTGCACTGTTGCCTCACAGCAAGAAGGTCCTGGGTTCAAACCCCCAGGTCCTTTCTGTGTGGATTTTGCATGTCCCCCCCACCATATCTGCGTGGGTTTCTGCCGGGTGCTCCGATTTCCTCCCACCATCAAAAAGACATGCATGTTAGGGTAAATACTGTCTGTGCCCCTGAGCAAGGCAATGGAAAGAGCTGGAGTTGGCCCCCAGGTGCTGCACTGTGGCTACTCCTAGCTACATGTATAGGATGGGTTAAATGCAGAGGATTAATTCCCCATGGGGATTAGTAAAGTATCTGAGTTTTTGCAGCGGCCTGGGCATGGCACAAAGGCAGATCTAGTTGACTTGGCAATACATTTGGGCTGGGAAGAACCGGGTGAAATGTATAGAAAGGCTGAACTGGTGGTTATTGTTGAGGGGATGGCAGTGTCAGGTTTTTTTTCTTCTTTTTTTAAACCTGAGCAAAGTAAGATTTCATATGTGATGCTTCCAAGGGTGGCAGAGAACCTGTCCTTTGGGCAGTATATGCAGGTAGAAATAGAAAAGGCTAAAATTGAGTGGGACAGGTTGCAGTTTCGATCAGAGCACGGAGCAAACACATAAAGCAAGGGAGTCGGAGGTGCAGGTGGCTCTGGAAGGGGAGAGGCAAAAGCTTGAACAGTTACAATGTTACTTAATTTAGCCAGACGTGTTTATCCAAAGCGACATACATCTGAGAGTTAACAATGCAAGTAAGTGCCAAAAAACTAGGTCAAGTCCGATAGGACATAGTAGGTGTCAACAGGCAGTGCACAAAGGCGGTGCATAGAAGTACATTTTATTTATTTTTTTGTATTTTAATACTATCTGGTGTGGTGTGTTCGTGAAAGAGCTGGGTCTTTAGCATCATCTTAAAGATGGAGAGGGACTCGGCAGATTGAATGGAGTTTGGTAACTCGTTCCACCACCGGGAGAAGAGTCTGGCTAGTGACTTAGGGCCCAGTTGTGGCGGAAGTGCCAGGCGCTTTTCACTGGCAGAGCGGAGTGAGTGGGATTGAGTGTAGACCTGAATGAGGGAGTTCAAGTTTAGTTGCTGTTTTGCAAGCGAGCATTAAGGTTTTGAATTTGGCGCGAGCAGCAGCTGGGGGCCAGTGGAGGGATATGAACAGCGGGGTGACATGTGCTGTTTTGGGTTGGTTGAAGACCAGATGCGCTGCTGCTTTCTGGATCATTTGCAGAGGTTTGAAAGTGCATGCAGGGAGACCTACCAGGAAGGAGTTGCAGTAGTCAATGCCTGATATTACAAAGAGCCTGTACCAGGGGTTGTGCAGCATGCTCAGACAGGTAGGGTCTAATTTTCCTGATGTTGTACAGGGCAAATCGGGATGACCGAGCAATTGAGGCCAGGTGAACCTTAAAGGTTAGTTGGTCATCAGCCATGACACCAAAGTTTCGGGCATTGGTGAGAGAGAGGAAATCAAGTGGAATCTCTGTTGGGTACTGTTATGTCAGGGCAAGCTGCTGTGGGTGGTTCTGGTTTTGATGTTGCTGGCAAACTGCACTTGTTGCCCAAGTTCAATGAAAAGGACCCTGACTTTTCTATATTTTTTTTCTTTTTGAGCATGTTGCAGATGTGGTGGCACAGTGGTTAGCACGGTCGCCTCACAGTAAGAAGGTCCTGGGTTCGAGCCCCGGGGTAGTCCAACCTTGGGGGTTGTCCCGGGTCATCCTGTGTGGAGTTTGCATGTTCTCCCCATGTCTGCGTGAGTTTCCTCCGGGAGCTCTGGTTTCCTCCCACAGTCGAAAGACATGTAGGTCAGGTGAATCGTCCATACTAAACTGGGACCACATTTGGGCATATTCTCAAAAACAAAACACAACCATACATTGTACTCATAGGTTTACATTTTTTCCCTCATTCCCCACCTGATTCTTGCATTTAAATTCCCCCAAACACTAAGAAAAATCACTGCCTAATTTGTCAAGTAGCACTTTACAGTATTAACTGAGTATGCACAAAATAAATAAATAGACTGCAGGAGGGTACTGAAGAAAAACATAAACAAATGGGCTAAAAAGGAGCCCAAGGTAACGGGAAAGAGTTATGAATATATAGTCTTCAATTAAAGGATTGCATCATCCCAAGTGGCTTTGAATTTCTCAGGGTGTTCCTCTCAGCGAAAACTTAATTTTCCCCAATTTTCCCCTTCACCCACATGGAAGAATTCGGGAGAAGAGGTGATTTCAAATCCGTTAGGGTTCTGTGCCAAAAGGGTTGAGAAAGCTATTGCTTTTTGTTTACTTTATAAAAGTTTGATCTTTGTCATCCTGAACACCAAAGATGCACATCCAGGCATTGGGTTGGAGATTTAAATTGAGGGACTCTGATAAGACTTTCAATATTGTATCCCAGGAATTTGTCACTTGTGGGCATAACACAAATGTGTGTAAGTAAGATCGGTTGGTGAATTGACATTTATTTCAGCTATCTACTACATTTGAATACATTTTCAAAACAACACAGTTTTATAGCGTCTTTCAAGGAACCCAAGGATGCTTTACATGAGATAAGGGAAAATGTTGGATTTAGAGTAGTGCAGGCAATACAGTACTTTTAAACTTTAATGTTTAACCATGTACATGATGAACTTTTGATAACACATGGGCATGGTTCCAAGTTGAATCGGGCATGCTTACATCAAGTTCTTTTTCCCAATCCACTTTGATTTTAACAATGTTAGTCTGAGTAATTGAGTTACAGAATAGATGGGATTGAGGGATGGTAATATCTGTCATCTATCCTCCGGAACTTCCGAAAACCCCACCCATGTTGAAAATTCCATTTTTAAGCCAGAGAGAATGCAGAATCTAGTCTGAGTGGAGGAAAAAGGTCATTATCATGAATTGGATTTATAAATTTATTTCTGATTTTTCCCCTTTTTCTCCCAATTTAGTGGCCAATCGATCCCTATTTTAATTCAAACACCCACCTTCGCACTGCATGCGTTCGCCAACTGCATCTCTCCGGCCGGCAGTCTCGAAGGAGACCGCCTCCCCACTTTCGTGACAAGGCGACTCCAGGCCGAATCACTGCTTTTCCGACACATACAGAGACGCATTTACGTGACGAACACAAGCCGACTCCGCCCCCCTCCCGAAGACAGCGTTGCCAATGATTGCTGCTTCATCGAGTCCGGCCATAGTCGGATCTGACGAGACCGGGGCGCGAACCCCAGTCCCCAGTGGGCAACTGCATCGACACAAAGCCGATGCTTAGACCGCTACACCACCACGGACTATCATGAATTGGATTTAGAGTGGGTAATTCTGTTGAGCCAAATGTTGTACAAAACTATGCAAGAATTTCCAATGTTGTAATTACTATAGGTAATTAATAATGATAATATAGACGGTGGAAAGAACGCTTTGAGGAGCTCCTGAACCCAGCTAATGTGTTCTCAGTGGAAGAGGTAAAGTCTAAAGACTCGGGGGAAGTCCCACCCATATCCCTGGCAGAGGTATCTGAGGTAGTTAAGAAGCTCCTCAGTGGCAAGGCACTGGGTGTGGATGAGATTCGCCCTGAGATGCTGAAGGCTGTGGACATTGATGCGGTTGTCTTGGCTGACACGCCTCTTCAGCGTCGCCTGGAGGTCGGGGACAGTACCTGTGGAGTGGCAACTGGGGTGGTGGTTCCCATATTTAAAAAAGGGGACCGGAGTGCGTGCTTCAATTATCGGGGCATCACACTGCTCACCCTCCCTGGGAGAGTCTACTCTAAGGTGCTGGAAAGGAGGCACTGAGCGATTGTCGAACCTCAGATTCAGGAGGAACAATGCGGATTTTGTCCTGGCCGTGGAACAACGGTCCAACTCTTTACCCTTGCGGAAGTGCTGAGGGAGGCATGGGAGTTTGACCAGCCAGTCTTCATGTGTTTTGTGGACTTGGAGAAGGCTTACAACCGTGTACCCCAGGGCACTCTGTGGGGGGTACTGCGGGAGTATGGGGTACCGGGGCAGTTGCTACAAGCCATCCGGTCCTTGTATAACCAAAGTGAGAGCTGTGTCTGCATTCTCGGCACAAAGTCAAACACTTTTTCGGTGGGTGTCTGACTCCACCAAGGTTGTCCCTTGTCTCCGACTCCATTTGTGATATTCATGGACAGGATCTCAAGGTGCAGCCAAAGTGAGGAGTGTGTCCATTTTGGGAACCTCAGAATTGCATCTCTGCTCTTCGCAGATGATGTGGTTTTGCTGGCTTCATCAGAACGTGACCTCCAGCACACACTGGAGCAATTTGCAGCTGAGTGTGAAATGGCCGGGATGAGAGTCAGCACCTCCAAGTCTGAGGGCATGGTTCTCTACCGGAGAATGGTGAATTGTTTCCTCCGGGTTGGGGATGAGTTGTTGCATCAAGTGAAGGAGTTCAAGTATCTTGGGGTCTTATTCACGAGTGAGGGCAGAATGGAGTGGGAGATTGACAGGTGAATTGGTGCAGCATCAGCAGTAATGCGGACGTTGTACCAGACCGTTGTGGTGAAGAGGGAGCTGAGCCGGAAGGCAAAGCTCTCAATTTACCAGTCAGTCTTCATTCCAACCCTCACATATGGTCATGAGCTTTGGGTAGTGACCGAACGCGTGAGATCACAGATACATGTGACTGAAATGAGTTTCCTCCATAGGGTGTCTGGGCTCAGCCTTAAAGATAGGGTGAGGAGCTCAGACATCTGGGGGGGAGCTCGAAGTAGAGCTGCTGCGTCTTCGCATTGAAAGGAGCCAGTTGTGGTGGTTTGGGCATCCGATTAGGATGCCTCCTGGACGCCTTCCTTTGGAGGTTTTCTGGGCAAGTCCAATGGGGAGAAGACCCCGGGGTAGACCTAGAACTTGCTGGAGGGACTACATGTCCAGTCTGGCCTGGGGACGCCTTGGGATCCCCAAGAGGAGCTGGAGGGCATTGCTGGGGAGAGGGACATCTGGAGTGTCCTACTTAGCTTGCTGCCACTGCGACCTGACCCCGGAGAAGTGGCTGATGATGAGATGAGATGAGATGAGATGAGATGAGATAATTACTATAGGGTTGGATGGGTATTGTCTAAAGGAGAGGGGCAGTTTAGAAGTTGCCAATGCTAAAAGGGAGGAAGAGGGGCAAGATTTAGCTTCATTTAGACACCAGCTCACTTGAGGAAGCTTAATCCAGTAAATTTTCTTTATATTTGCCACCCAGTAGTAATATCTGAAATTAGGAAGCGAAAGTCCAACCTGAGATGGATGTGTTTGTAGCATCGCTTTAATTATCCTTGCTTGTTTATTACCCCATAAAAACATGTAATATGCTTATCTAAAGCAGTAAACAAAATGTTTAGGAAAGAACACTGACAGACCTTGAAAAAGATACAGGAAATGTGGTAAAACATTCATCTTAACCGAATTAACTGCCTGTTAATGAAAAATAGATGGTTTTCCATCTCCTATCATATAACATTTCAGATTTATGAGTGACATATACACCCAGATATTTAAAGTCAGAATTACACTAATCAAAAGGCAGTTGCATTTTGGAATCGTACTTGCTGAATTGTTTAAAAGCAGGCATTCACTTTTGGAAAATTTTAACTTGTATTCTGAGAATGTCCCAAATTGCTTAAGGATTCCAACCAATGCAGGAACAAATTTCACTGGGTCAGATATATAAACTAACAAATCATCAGCATATAGCGAGACTCTATGCTCAGTGCCCCATCTGCGGATTCCTTCAATGGTAGGGGACGCTTTAAGAGCAATGGATATAGGCTCAATAGCCAAGGCAAATAATAAGGGACTTAAAGGGTTGCCTTTATGGGTACCTCTGTATAAATTGAAATATTCTGAGTTTAATCTATTGGTAATGACAGAGGCCCTGGGTGGGGAGTAAATGAGGTTTACCCATGCCAAAACTTTAGAGCCAAAACCAAACTTTTCCAAAATCCTACATAGGTATGGCCATTTCACCCTATCAAATGCTTCTTCATCTACAGAGATGGAACCTCTCCAGACATAGGGGAATAAGTAACATTCAACAGGCGACGGATATTACTGAATGTGGTCATTCCTTATGAAACTAGTTTGGTCATCAGAAATTACATGGTGTATAATTGTTTCCAGATGCATAGCAAGGACTTTCACCAGTATTTTATAATCTGCATTAAGAAGAGCTATTGGTCAATAAAATCCACATTCATTCAAGATTCACATCATTTCCAGGTTTCAACAATAGAGTCACTGATGCATTTGTAAGGGATGTGGGAGGATGCCTCGGATTAAAGGATCATTAAACACATTAAGCAAATTTGGTAATAGTTTATCTGAAATTTTCTTGTAAAATTTGATGGGGAACCCATCTGGCCCAAGTGCTCTCCAGCTTTGCATATTTTTAATTGATCCTAGTATCTTGCTTATATTCAGTGGTTGGTCTAGTTTTCTTTCTTGGTCATTAGGAAATATAAGACCCTTGGCGAACTTTTCCATGTCTGTGTTGTTGCATGGACTTTGATTGGTATAAGTTAGAGTAATGGTCTTTGAAGATACCAATTTCAGATGGAATTACTGACACATCATTAGAAATGTTTTGAATTTGTGATATATGCTGAGAGGCAGAGTTAAGTTAATGATCCAGAGAACCTTCCTGTTTTCTCACTATGTTCATAATGAAATCCACGGGCATATAGTAGTTGTTTTTAAACTTCACCTGTTGACTGTAAGTCATACTCCTTTTGTAAATTTAATCTTTGTTTCAAAAGTTCTGGAGATGGTGTCATGAATTTTGTAAATCTAAATCTCCGATTGATTTAATAAGTTGATCTTGTTTCTCCCTGCGTAACTTATTTTGTAAAGAAGAAAAAGGTACAATTTCCACTGTAATGACAACTTTAAGAGTCTCCCAGCAAAGAGATACGTACATTATCATTTTGGTTATTGATGAGAAACTCATCAATAACTCTGTTTATCAAGTCACAAAAGCTTTTATCCCCAGCAGAAGGGAGTTGATCCTCTGTAGAGGGCAAGGGTTCTGTAAGAGACTAAATGATAGATCTAGAATTAATGGAGCATGATCAGATTCTACTATTGCAGAGTATTCTGTATTTGCCACTGATGGACGGAGATTTTTATCATTAAAAAATAATCTAATCGAGAATAGGACTGGTGAACATGTGAATAGACAGAAGATGTCTTATTGGTGGGATTTTAGAACCTCCATGGATCTTTCAAAACTTGATCCATAAAAGCCGACAGGGTTTTCGCCATTTTGGAAGGCGATTTTAAAGTAGGGTTTGATCTATCCAGACTTTGGTTGATTGCAATACAATATACAATAACAGTATGTGCTGTTTCTGCTTGCATCTTGTACCATGCTACTATGTGCAGGACTGTTTCAGAAGCATCTTTATACAGTCTGCACCTCAGGCCTTATCTGATGTAATGGATGGACCTGATGGTGGTTGCCTGCTCTTGTCCTGGTATGATGAGTGCCTCGGTGCTGTCCTTCAATCCAGCCTTTTCCAGCCATGAATTCCCAATGTCACCCACCTCTACTATTTGTCAGTGGTACATCCTGTGTAAGGTTCTGGGTTTGAGCCCCGAGGTAGTCCAACCTTGGTGAGTCGTCCCGGGTCATCCTCTGTGTGGAGTTTGCATGTTCTCCCTGTGTCTGTGTGGGTTTCCTCCCACAGTCCAAAGACATGTAGGTCAGGTGAATCGGCCATGCTAAAATTGCCCCTAGGTATGAATGTGTGTGTGTGTGTGTGTGTGTGTGTGTGTGTGTGTGTGTGTGTGTGTGTGTGTGTGTGTGTGTGTGTGTGTGTGTGTGTGTGTGTGTGTGTGTGTGTGTGTGTGTGTGTGTGGTGTGTCGGCCCTGTGTGATGGCCTGGCGGTCTGTTCAGGGTGTCTCCAAGCCTGTCACTCAATGACTGCTGAGATAGGCTCCAGCATCCCTGTGACCCTGAGAGCAGGATAAGCGGTTCGGATAATGGATGGATGGACGGACATCCTGTGTAGGGGCTTAGCTTAACATGGCATCACCTCTCCTTTCTCTTCACCATCAACCCCTGAGATATTCTCATAGCAAATTATCATTGGGAGCCCTTTTTTTGTAAACACATTTTATTGCAGTACTACAGTAACAGATATTAGCATCACAAAAAATGTTTTATATATTGAACCCATTAGACCCACACACCCCTTACCAAATCTCACTCCACCCTAATCTTTTCATGTTCTCAAAGATCTTACCTCCTCCTCATGGTTCCCATGTGACAGCGAAACACCCAAATACTTGTCTTGTAGCTTTCCTGCAGTGCTGTTATGTGACCTTATGGGCATTCAGCCTCCTCAGTACTAATTATACCCTCTCTCTTCACTAATGTCCACCCACACGTCTCCAGTCCAAATTAAATCCCGATGTCATTACTGTAGATCCTGGAGATAGGTTGGTGTGATTCAATGGCTCATTATTGGCATATAGCTTGATGTCGCCCATGCAGAGGCGATGCTTGATGGTTGCCGCTTCCTGTATTCATATCAGAGACTCTGATCCTTGATAAACTGGTCCGCAAGTGTGGCGCACTGGTGCACTTAAACCAATATATTTTTGGCAATTTGGTGACTAGAAATGCAAGCGCAGCCCGGGTCCAGTTGATAAAAGGATTGGATTAAGATAAATAGGCTGCATTTTATTAGGTGTAGTTGGGACAGCCTTCAACTCAGCCAATCAAATCTCCTCGCATACCCTTTTAAATGCACTGTCTATTATATTTTTCATACTGGCAGAAGAGGGAAGTCTAAAAAGAAAGGCTCCACATTCCTCCTCGGTTAACTGGATGTATAGTATGAAATCCAGTGGGGAAATTTTTTTCCATGTACTGCTGCCTCCTTCCAATTATAAAATCCATTCCTATAGCTTGCAACAGAGCAAAATACACGTAGTTTGAGGCAACACGCAAGAGGATCATTATTCAACAGCCTGGCTGACATAACTTACAAATTGCCTTCATGGTTCTCACATCGTGCACAAGCCTGCAGAGATTGACAAGTCTAGAGTCTGACACAGGAGTGGATTTCCACTCCCATCCTGATCCCATGACTCAGTAAAAAGCATGCTCCCATCCCGTTCCACCCATGGAATCAATAGGTAATGAAACTGATTCCCATGCCACAGGAGTCACTTCACTGTGGCCCAATCAATGAGATCAATGCCGTAAGTAATGTTAATACTGCATTGTTTTTTTCCACCAGAAGAGGTACAGTAACTTAAGTTGAAGCATGACTTTATTTTTTTCTTTGACTCAGTCATCATAGTTGTCTTAATGGTCTTTTTACCTTCATGCCCTCAAAAATAAAAAATGAGATATATAGCTATATAAAATCCTTGTACTGTCTCATAGGCTTGTACTGTCTCATAAAGAATTTACTTGACTCACTGGATTATTTTGCTCCTTATT
Organism: Lampris incognitus; assembly: GCF_029633865.1. Taxonomy (NCBI): domain Eukaryota; kingdom Metazoa; phylum Chordata; class Actinopteri; order Lampriformes; family Lampridae; genus Lampris; species Lampris incognitus. The sequence goes on from NC_079211.1 coordinate 16,243,689, forward strand.
TGTTGAGCACTTTCCCTACCGTTGAGTGTTTCTTTTAACAAAGTTTTATATATATATATATAGATAGATAGATAGATAGATAGATAGATAGATAGATAGATAGATAGATAGATAGATAGATAGATAGATAGATAGATAGTATATATGTGTGTGTGTGTGTGTGTGTGTGTGTGTGTGTGTGTGTGTGTGTGTGTGTGTGTGTGTGTGATTTATAATATGTCTAGATGTGAAATAATTAATGTTGATAGCAATGTTGATTTTCACTTTTATTCAGAGGTGTGTCATGTGCTGTACAACAACAACAGCTTCATAGGTTCAAATACAGCTCATGTTCTTTTGTGGCAATTCATCACACCTTTTTCCCTCCTGTCATTTCATCTTTTTCCCTCCTGTCGTTTCATCTTTTTCCTTCCTGTCTTTTCAGCAGTGAAAAATTCCGCTGTCAACTGTAAGGCTTTACAACGGTCTTTAGGGAAGGAGAGAACTTTTGCAATTAGACTAATTCCGGTACCATCGAGAATACACTTTATACAGAGAGTACTGCGGTGGAGGAATGAGACAGAACCTCCGAGCACTGAAAGTACAGTGTTGTTCTGGCACATTTAAGCCTTTGGAGAACATCTGCCATAAACTGCAGCAGAGTAAAACTTTGGACAGATGTTGATAAACCATTACCTGTCAATCATCTTCATCCTTGAATTATTTAAAAAAAATCCCAATCACCCACTCTCCCCCTCCTCCGTTTCCCAAGGGGATGAGGGAAAGTTAATCAAAGGAGTAGTCTTGCAATTAAGCGATAGTCCAAATTACAGGATTCTATCTTAAATCCATTTGGCTTACTTCATGCCTGAGCTGAGGGCCCCAGATAGACTCTCTTGGTTCTGGGGCTTCGTGATAGAACCGCTTATGAACGGGGAAGGTACAATAGAGGATTATTTTTTCAATGGCTTCTTTGCGTGAGTCTTCAAGCTACCCTACTGAAACCGTTGAGCGGCACAGTCAAACGTTTTGTTTTCGTGATTACGCAAGACGACATCACATTCAAATGTTGTGTGATGTTCATCAGCTTCTCCGGGAATAATCTGAAAAGGTTCATATCTGGTAGAAGCAATTTGTTCCGAGGGGAAGGTAAGGTTATCCCTTCGGATCGGGAGCATGACCTCGGTGTATGATTATATGTTTAGCTCCAATATTGACGTAATCCTCAAAGGGCATTACCCTGTAGCAACCTACCTGTGGATATGCATCACAGAGCTTTAAATCTGCACCCAATCTCCCTCCCATCTTCCCCCTGCAGCTTTTTCTATCAAACGGGGGCAATTCAGTGCACTTCTCCTGATGGGGTGCTCCTCTATTCTCCAGCTGCAGTTAGACAGCTGACCCTCAAGCCAAGGTGCCTCCTCTAACTGGCCTGGATGTTTTATTCATAGCACCTGTGGAACACAGTAAACTGCTAGGCCACAGCCGAAGCAAAACAGCTCCGTCACCTCAGGACAAGCACTTTCCCCGCTGAAATAAGACACCTCACATCCCGGTAGTTGCGATGCTCTGATCCTCACGCTTCGCAGCCACGCAGCGTCAGGCGCGTTCTCTCCGCCGGCTCGGGAGTCGTGTGGTCGTGGCCCTTATTTAATCAGCACGGCTGAAAAGGAAAAAAAACGGTCGCATTATACCGGGGTGTAGCGGTTATGGGGATACATAATCCCCCTTATTGAGCTGGTAGGAACGTTAAGTTACAGCGGCTGTTTTCTCGGTTCGGGTTTACAGTGGTGCACTTCCGCTGCGCGCGTTTTTGTTCTTGTTGTAATGATGAAAGGAACAAATGGTGCACGTTGTGTAGCCGAAAGAGAAAGTTGTCACGACTCCTGCTTGAGCTCCTCTACAGGAGCGTGTTTTGCAAAATCGGTGAGTCATACACACGTTCACATTGTAGCGAATTCGGGGGACAACGCAACCACAGGAACTGCCGCGGCCGGGAAGCGAACCCGTATCGCCCGCACCGCAGGAGGCATCGCTAACCGCTCGACTAAAAGCTTGGACCCGCTAGCCAGCGGCCAGCGTGTCCATTTATCCATGCACGTTACAATATACATGGGAGCTGGCCTATTGTAACCGCTCGCTCCTGCTGGTGACGGAGCAGTTGGAGACTCAGCTACCCAGTCGCACGGAATTTCGTCAATCTATCAGATCGTGATACCATCACGATTATGACCTGATTTACGTGATGTGGTCACGACTCGCCGTTAGGGTTAGGGTTAGGGTTCTATCAGATCATGACCACATCACGTAAATCAGGTCATAATCGTGATGGTATCACGATCTCATAGATTAAAGTCCGTGCGACTGGGTTGAGACTCGGCCATGTGCGAGGCTCATTTCCAAACCCCCCCTTTTTTTGTTTCCAGGTGCTGTGTATATAAGCATCCTTCTTTAACAATTACAGTGTGTTACCCTCGACTCGTTAAGTATGTAATTACTACCTTCATGAAAATTTAATCCTTTCCCTCCTGATCAATAAAACCAGCTTTAATGGATCCAATTTAACGAAGAGCACAATACATCTGGTGAGTGCGGTAACTATATGTACTGTAGAGATTGACACAACGTCAATGCTGGGTAATCACAGAACCGGGCTGTCTCCTCTCCTTGATCACCCAGACTGAGTCAGAATCGGGCTTTGATCAGTCTCTGGCACCGCACCCAGGGACAGACAACAAGAGACAGGGTGTACAAAGGATAGGGCAGACATAGCCACGTATTTAGCCCTGCATTCCAATTTCGCTAATGATTATTCACATCCAGCCACTGTATAACAGCTTGGAGGAAGCCAAGCGCACAGCCGAAGCCTTTATTGTAACAGATCTGAGTGAACATTATTGCTTTTGCTGCATGAAACAAGCGCTTCGAGCAATAATAATGATTATCATTATCTGCCGAGGGACACGCTCAACGCAAATTGGCTCTAAAATGTCAGTAATTGAGTGATGCACCCCTGTTTTAGGGGTTCGGCAAAGTTTTCACGGTGCTTTCGGAAACACAAATTAAAAGGAAAGAAAAGCTTAATAATTGTTGCTCAGAGTTGCAAACGCTCTAAATGAAATGTTTGGCTAAAATGTGACGCCTTCTTTCAACAAAACAACTAAAAACCCCGTTCAGATGAAATTGAATGTCGTCACCTTTCGCAGTGCCTAATTGCATGTGTAATTAGAGAGAGAACGAGAAATATTTTGCACGCTGATTTGATTCCTTACATCTGTCAAGGCTGACCGGCACAAAATGAACGTAGCATGCAAGTGGTCAGTTGGTTTTTTGGTGTTTTTGTTTGGGGTTTTTTTGGCAGAATTCTTTTCTGCCCATCACCAGGTTATCCACTACAGTAGTCATTTTGTTGGGTTCTCCCCCCCCCCCTTTTTTCTCCCCAATTGTATGTGGAGTCGCCAGCCTGACAGTGAGGAGTTTCACCAGGGGGACGTAGTCCCCCCCCCCCGAACAGGCCCCCCGACCGACCAGAGGAGGCGCTAGTGCTGCGACCAGGACACATACCCACATCCGGCCTCCCACCCGCAGACACGGCCAATTGTGTCTGTAGGAACGCCCGACCCGCCCGGAGGTAACATGGGGAGTTGAACGGGCGATCCCCGTGTTCGTAGGCAACAGAATAGACGGCTATACGCTGCCCGGAGGCCCCAGTAGTAGTTTTGCTACTGTGTAATGTTCTCTCCATCGTTGGCCACGGGAACACAAGACCAAGGTAAAGCAACACACTGACATAAACATTCATTTCAGTACCTGTGCAGACCACCAGAAACGGTGTGGCCATCAGCCGGTCCAGGTGTGAGTTTATGCATACGTTAAGCCGAACATTAATTTTGATTTTTACCACCTCCAATTACTCTCACTAGGGTGTTTCTATGCCGCGACTGTATGATCAAGGGGATGCCTACAGTAAAAAGTATTTACAGGAGAGAAAAACACCAGACGCCGCCATATATCTCAAGCATAAAAACTGTTTATATCTGACACAGAGCCCCAGCAATATGCAACTTGTGCAAGTTGAATTTGAAACAGCACTCGCCGCCCCGAGTTGGAACACGCATTGAAAGAAAAATAAAATGGAAATCAAAACATTTTTGACTGTCCGAACCAAATGAAGGTCACGAAACGGAAGCGGGAACAACGTCTGTTATTTGCTCCTCCGCCTGCAGGTGAAATTCTTTAGGCTTTTAAATGGAAATACGAGCTGACATGTGGACAACACAATAGGATGAAAAAAAAGGAATTACCTAGCACACACCTCAGAAAGGCATGGAGGATGTAGGGCGGAGGAGGGAAGAGGAGAAGAGTGAGATAGATTTGAGGCGAGTGGAGGGGATATGGAGGTGATGGGAATTTGTGAGCGTGTGTGTGTGTGTGTGTGTGTGTGTGTGTGTGTGTGTTTGTGTGTGTGGGAGAGAGGTGTTGCTGGGTACAGGTGACTATAGTGCAAAATAAAGTGTGAATCCACGTGTTATTGGATTTCCTGACCTGGCCGGTGGAGGGCGTGAGGATGGATTGGCCACCATGGACCAACCCAAGGAAGGGGGGGGGGAGGGAGAGAGAGAGAGAGAGAGAGAGAGAGAGAGAGAGAGAGAGAGAGAGAGAGAGAGAGAGAGAGAGAGAGAGAGAGAGAGAGAGAGAGAATGATGTGGGGGATGAAGGGTTGGAGGAAAAAAAAAAGATGGGAGTAAGGATAAATATCAATGGCCAGCCAGAGACATGTATGGATTTCTCTTCAGTCTCCTCAGACCCTAACTTTATAGCAGCACGGTGCTGGATCGAACAGGGAGGGGGAGAAAAAGTGCCTCCTGATCCTCCCCAGAGAAATCAACACTTGTGCATGAAAAGCTTCTTTGAGTGTTTACTTTGTTTACCCGTTCCTTGTTCAATAGGATACACTTGTGTGTGTGTGTGTGTGTGTGTGTGTGTGTGTGTGTGTGTGTGTGTGTGTGTGTGTGTGTGTGTGTGTGTGTGTTTTTATGTCCCTCTGTTTACAAGCCAACACAATAAAAGTGACATCAGATGATGACAGAAAATAATGAATACCACATAAATGATAAAAAGATGTCCGGGCCTCCGAGCGAACAAATAATAAAAAAAGGGACCTTATGAATAAGTGTGGTTATTACATAGTGCTGCTTTGTGACTATTTGCATAATTCCAATTATGGCATGATGACACAGTTCCTTCCTGATGTGATTTGTGCTGACTGTTAATACCATCAGCACAAACAAAGGAATATTTCGTTGATTCCCCGGCGCTGTCTGCCAATGCATGTGTCAGCAGCCATATACCATAGAACAATAGCGCTACACCAACTGACATCTGTCTGAGATGCTAATCCTCCCAAAGAATAGAATAGAATAGAATAGAATAGAATAGAATAGAATAGAATAGGAATGATGGCCATTGAGTCCCTGGAGGAGGATTGCCTGTGATGGGAGATAATGTGTAAATCAATAAGGCTGGTTGTAAAACTCTGGCTAAGTCGTGCCAGCACAGTTGGGGGTAAGCTGTGTCTTGCCGTCAGCCCTCCAGCATCATCTGAGCCATGGCTGCCTGTCTGTAGTATGTGTGTGTGTGTGTGTGTAGTTCAGTAAAGGGTGTGCAAAAAGCAAGGTGAGCGGAAACGGTGGGTGATAATATTTCATCGGCTGCCACAACCAGAGATGGAAAACCGCCTTGGATTTCTCATAAGGTGCAGAGCGCAACGCAATACGGCAGATTTGAAGATAATCAAACCGAATAAATCTGAACCGAACTGAACTGAATTGAACCGAATCAACTCCAATTAAGTTCAAATGAATTGATTCACAATCGAAATGGGGAACAGAGGGGCGCAGAAAGAGCCGAGCGCCACATTCGCGCCATGCGTGTATCGGTTAGTCAGCCATGCCCTCCCGCCGTGGGCCTCCTGTTTGCAGAAAATGCACAAACCAAGGAGCTCAGCCTTATACAGCATATTCAATTATCCAATCATGAATGCTGCGTCTCAAACCACAATTTTTTTCTTCAGACCAATTTTATATGAGGCAATAACTGTGAGTGGAGTACATAAGAAATCTTCTTGCGAGAAAATATTCCCAACTCTTCACATCAAAGAGGGTCCCACTGATGACTGTTAATATTTCAAAGTCCTGCTGCAATGCACGGCATGGAGAAGATCTCTGATAGCTCTTTTATGATGCGCTATGGAAGGAACGCCGAGGAGAGGGGAAGGAAACATGAAAAGAGGCGAGGAGAGGTGACGATTGGAGACCTTGAATCATTTATATATTCAGAGCAGAGACTCGCTCTAATCCACATACTCTTCAGCTCTGTCCCCCATGTGTGCCCTGCCCTTAAGAAGACAAACAATGGATATCCTTCACTCTCCTCCAGATCACCTCTTTCAACGCATTATCCTTCATCTATCAGCCCGGAGCCATGCACTCCCCCCCACCCCCACCCCTCTCTCATTCTTTCTCCCTCTCTCGTTTTCACTCTTTCACTATCTCTCTTTTGCACCTCCCGATGTTTGTTCATCTGACCATTAGGCCGAGATAATGCAATGAATAAAAACCAGTCGACAGAAGAAAAAACACACACAATGTAATCAATGGAAATGCTCGCTCCAAAACTGATTTTAGGCACAAAACCCCACGTTCACATCGTTTGCGTAAGAGGGATTTTCAGTTAAGCCCAACTTAACAGTCAGTGAGTTTAAGCGAAGGTGCTCCGCACTTTCTATTCTGCTGCATAAACACTCAATATATGCTAAGCCTCATTCTCTTGGTGTGCATAATGTTGGCTGGATCTCGCCGAGCTCCCGTGGACCCACACACGAGGCCCCACCCTTCCTACTCCTTCTGCCAATAGCTGCCGAGGAAAATCAATATGTCGATATACATCGCAAATGTTGGGTCTTGACTTTGTAAGGTAATGTCTGCTTGTCTCTGCAACTTTGCTCAGTGCAAAAAAAAAAGAAAGAAAAAAGAGACAAAGCCTTCGTTCTCCCATGGATTGTGTGTGACAGTAAACACAAACATCTCGGATGCTCAGTGTTGTCCTGTGGCCTTGAATAGGACAAAGATCTGCTATATATTTTCTTTCTTCATCCGTCACATACTCAGCATTGCCTCTTGTACAGAAAACTTCTAGACATGTTGTCTTTTTTATTTGTTTGTTTTGTTGCCCAACTCAAGGATGCCACAAGAGGGAAAAAAGCACCAGAATACTTTATAGTTCATGATCTATCTATCTATCTATCTGTCTATCTGTCTGTCTGTCTGTCTGTCTGTCTGTCTGTCTGTCTGTCTGTCTGTCTGTCTGTCTGTCTGTCTGTCTGTCTGTCTGTCTGTCTGTCTGTCTGTCTGTCTGTCTGTCTGTCTGTCTGTCTGCCTGCCTATCTATCTATCTATCTATCTATCTATCTATCTATCTATCTATCTATCTATCTATCTATCTATCTATCTATCTATCTATCTATCTATCTATCTATCTATCTATCTATCTATCTATCTATCTATCTATCTATCTATCTATCTATCTATCTATCTATCTATCTATCTATCTATCTATCTATCTATCTCTCTCTCTCTCTCTCTCTCTCTCTCTCTCTCTCTCTCTGTCTGTCTATCTATGGCTTCGACAGACATCCAAGCGTGAAAACTAAGGACTGTTGTATTTTTGTCTTCACTGCCCCTGTGATGGCCTGGCGGCCTGTCCAGGGTGTCCCCCCGCCTGCCGCCCAGTGACTGCTGAAATAGGCTCCAGCATCCCCGTGACCCTGAGAGCAGGATAAGCGGTTCAGATATTGGATGGATGGATGGATGAAACTTGGCTTCACAGTAACATTCCGGACACGGCCATACAGCTAGACAGGCTAGCATGCTACCGAGCCGACAGAGCATTATCTTTGTCAGGTAAAACCCGTGGTGGTGGCTTATGTGTTTATATTAACAAGGAATGGTATGCAAGTGCTGTGATGGTCTCCAAACACTGCTCTCCACCCATGGAGTTCACAATTGTCACATGCCGGCCATACTATCTGCCCCAGAGAATTCACTGTTGTTGTTATTGTGGTCGTGTACTTGCCCCCGAGCGCTAACGCTTCAGAGGCACTGCACGACCAACACAATGGCATCAGCAAACAACAAATCGCGTACCCCGACAGGTTTTTCATTATTGCTGAGGATTTCAATCTTGCAAACCTAAAGACTGTATTTCCTAAATTTTATCAACATGTAAAATTTGCCACCAGGGAGAACAACAAACTGGACCCCATTTACACTAATGAGCATTCCCCCGCCCCTGCCTTGGAAACTTAGACCATATCTCTGTTATGCTAATTTCAGCATACAGGCCACTTCTGAAACTTGCCAAACTGGTTCAGCGACAGGTCTGGCCAGAGCGGTCTATCTCAGCTCTTCAGGACTGCTTTGAGAGCACCGACTGGGGCATTTTCAAAGCGGCAGCCTCCTCTGGTGAGCACATTGATCTGGAGGAATACACAGTGACTGACGGCCTACATCAATAAATGTATAGACGATGTCACAGTCACCAAAACCATTTCTTTGTGGCCCAACCAGAAGCCCTGGCTGACAGCAGAAGTCCATGCACTGTTGAGGACCTGGAATGCTGTGTTCAGATCCGGTGATAAGGCAGCCCTCAAGACAGCAAGGGCCATCAGGGAGACAAAAAGACAATATGAACAGAGAATCAACAGCCACTTCATTGATAGCAGAGATGCACAGTGCTTGTGAAAGGGCATCCAGGCCCTCACTGGCTACAAGCCTCCTCCTCAGACCTGTGACGGTGCCCCCACCCTCCTAGATGCAATGAATGACTTCTACGCACAATATGAGAGACTGAACAATGTGCCGGTCGTGAAGACTACATCGCTGATGGATGACCGGGTTCTGCAGGTGACCGCAGATGACGTGAGAAAGACCCTCTCCAGAGTCAACCCACACAAAGCTGTGGGTCCAGACAGAATCCCAGGTCGAGCCATCAGGGACCGTGCTGAGCAGCTGGCAGATGTCCTTGCTGACATCTTCAACATCTCGCTGTCTCAGGCAGCCATCCCCATGTGTTTCAAGTCTACCACCATCATACCAGTGCCAAAGAAGTCCCCTGATTCCTGCCACAATGACTACTGCCCCATTGCATTGACTCCCATCATCATGAAGTGCTTTGAGAGGCTGACCATGAAGCATATCAAGTCCAGCCTCCCCTCCACTCTGGACCCTCTCTAGTTTGCATACCGCGCTAACCACTCCACAGGAGATACCATAACCTCTGCTCTTCATCCAAACCTGTCCCACCTGGAGAGAAAGAACAGCTATGTGAGGATGTTGGTCATTGACTTCATCTCAGCCTTTAACACAATCATACCACAACACCTGATCGAAAAGCTGAGCCACCTGGGCCTTAACACCTCCCTCTGCAACTGGGTGCTGGACTTCCTCACGGGGAGACCACAGTTCGTGCAAACTGGCAAGATCACCTCCAGGACCATCACACTGAGCACCGGCGCTCCACAGGGCTGTGTGATCAGTCCGCTCTTGTTCGCCCTACTGACTCACAACTGCACAGCATCATCCACCTCCAACTTCATTATAAAGTTTGCTGATGATACCACAGTGGTAGGTCTCATCAGCAACAATGATGAATCATCATACAGAGCGGAGGTGGATCAACTGGCGGCGAGGTGCAAAAACAACAACCTCCCCCTAAATATAGGAAAAACTAAGGAGGTCATTATTGACTTTAGAAAGACCAGCGCCCACCATACCCCTCTGACCATCAATGGCATGGACGTGGAGAGCGTCAGCAGTGTTAAGTTCCTGGAAGTTCACATCACAGAGGACCTCTTCTGGTCCTAACATGTCACTGCGCTCTCCAAGAAGGCCCGGCAGCATCTTCACTTCCAGCGGCATATGAAGAAGGCGAGTCTCCCCCCCACCCATCCTCATTACATTCTACAGAGGCACCATAGAGAGCATTCTGGCCAGCTGTATCCCTGTCTGGCATGGGAACTGCAAGGCCTCCGACCGCAAATACCTACAGCAGATAGTGAAGACAGCTGGAAAGATCATAGGAACTGCTCTCCCATCCATCCAGGCCATCTTCGACGCACGGTGCACCCGGAAGGCTCTTAGCATCGTGAAGGACCCCACCCACCCTTCCCACATCCGCTTCACCCTCCTACCCTCTGGCAGGAGGTACCGGAGCATCCGTGCTGCCTCCACCAGACTATGCAACATTTTCATTCCTCAGGCTGTGAGGTTCCTCAACAGCCTAAACAGTTAGACCTCCATAAAATGACTTTTTTACCGTGTTACTCGCTGTCCGTGTCAGGTGTGCTTGTGATGTTTAGGTCTGTGAAGTAAGTCTTGTGTTCAATGCTCTTTTTGTTTTAATATTTATTGCATGTTGTTTGTTTTTATGCTGCACTGAGGTCCATGCAAAACGTAATTTTGTTCCCTTGTATGTATGAGACATGCATATAAGGCTATGACAAATCAAAGCAGTATAAGTCTATCTATCTATCTATCTATCTATCTATCTATCTATCTATCTATCTATCTATCTATCTATCTATCTATCTATCTATCTATCTATCTTGTAAGGAATCTCTCATCCTCTCTCTCCTTTCCTTCGGAAGGGGAGCTTTAAATGATTTTAAATGGAGACCACGGCTCGCAGACAGTGTTTGAGGGTTTCTTCCCAAAGCCCCACTGATTTTATGCATGGTGCTGAGAAAAGTGAGCGAGCGAAACCAGGGAGGAGAACGAGGGCTCAGAACTAAGAGCCCAGAGACCCCTGTCTCTCTCTCTCTCTCTCTCTCTCTGTGAGATTGGTTCTGCTTCGAGAATGCTATCTGCTGTTAATCCTCTGTCTCAGGCGGTGTATGTGCACACCCACACGTACCTAGGAACACGAGCGCATGTGCACACGCACGTTCAAAACCCACTGTCACGTGCACGCACTGATATACACATAGGCACACACACACACACACACACACACACACACACACACACACACACACACACACACACTTAGCCATGGAGTACATCCATCACATAATCAAACTAGCTACAGGGACACCCTGTCCTATGTGGATGGCATTGTACTGTTTGTTGTATGGGCCTAGCTAAATCAAGAATAATGGTAGGCATTATCAGAATTGTTTACACATTCATATCTGTTTTCTTTTATTGTGTGCCCTTTTTTTTTCTTCCAATATGCAATTCACGGTAACTCTCGGGCTCTCTCCCTTGCCCAAAGCATGTTTTGAAAGAGGTTTTGAAAGAGGTCTTCTTTTACACCTTATGATGCATGTGAACTCCCCCTCCCGGAAGAGTTCTGGCACAGAACGCAGTGTGTCACAGATCAATAAAGCTGGAACATTTTGAAATAGCTCCAGGAGCGAGCCTGCCCTACATTAATATCTGAATATATATCACTTTTAAATCAACTAAAAGCACATGGCGTCTCAAGTACACACACGCTGTTCTCTCAGTTGTCAAGATAAACAGCTCGCAACTCAAAGTTCGCGTGCATTAAGGTTTTATTTACATAAAACTTTCTGTCAGCGAGTGCTGAGAGCAGCAGGGTTCGTTTGATTTGACAGTACTGAGACTTTGTAGTAGTGTGGTGGTGCTTTTCAAAGCGTGGTCCATGGACCCCCTGGTGTGTGTCCATGAGGTGGTCCCAGAGTATACAGGCGAGAGACTGAGGAGTAGCTTAGTTTTGAACTTTAGCTTAATTTGCTTCAAACGCGCTCACCAGCTTTAGGATGAATGGCAATGACTGTTTATGTCATTCATCACTGTTGTCCTCCGACACAGAGTGTAGACAGATTTACAATTCAAAACAACAAAATGTCCTCCAATATGGGCGTCCTTGGAGCTAAATCTGTGCCGGTGGATCAATTTGTGACAATACGGAGGTTGGAGAGATCATATTTGTTTAAGAACCGCTGTTCCAGCGAGGTAACATGAATACAAGAATAGAGGCCAAACAAGCCCGTCGGACATCAGCAGGGCCCAGATCCCCTTCAGGCTGCCCTCTCTCCAGGGGCTTCGGTTCCCGCTATTCTCCCTCTCTTGTTCTTGTTGTGATCCAGGCTTAGCTCTTGGCTTTTTTGACCAATCATTAATGAGAATTGATGAAAACGGTGACTCATAAACAACACCTCTGAAAACAATACCTTGCCTCAAAAACATGTTAGGATGCATCGGTTGCGGCCACGTTTTATCAAAACCTGTCATCAAAGTGACCATGAAATATCGCTAATTCTGGGCGAAATTATCATTAACAGCATACAAGAGAGCGGTCTTGTTGGTGTGAGCTGGGTTGCAAATGCGCAAATTGCATGACTTCATTTCATTCATGAGCTATGATAAAGAATAAAATGCTCTGATTTCTGAATGCTAATTATCTATGAACTCAGCCTGGTTTATAACTAGATCACTCTCCGAGCCAAAGAGGTGTTTAACTTCCACCTTAAGAAGAGCAGTCTGGGTGTCCGGGTGGTGTGGCGGTCTATTCTGTTGCATACCAACACGGAGCTCGCCGGTTCGAATCCCCATGTTACCTCCGGCTTGTTCAGGCGTCCTGCAGACACAATTGACCGTGTCTGCAGGTGGGAAGCCGGATGTGGGTATGTGTCCTGGTCGCTGCACTAGCGCATCCTCTGGTCGGTTGGGGGCGCCTGTTCAGGGGGGAGGGGGAACTGGGGGGAATAGCATGATCCTCCCACGCACTGTGTCCCCCCTGGCGAAACTCCTCACTGTCAGGTGAAGAGAACCAGTGGTGGTCTGCAGCCCTCCCCGGATCGGCAGAGGGGGTGGAGCAGCGTCCGGGATGGCTCGGAAGAGTGGGGTAATTGGCCGGATACAATTAGGGAGAAAAAGGAGGGGGGGGGTCTAAAAAAACAGTCGTACCGTTATTGCATGAATAAATGTATTTTAGGGGTGCTGGAGCACAGCTTTTGGGGTCTGCTAAAATGTCCCTCACAATAATTTCATGAAATGCAAAAATAAATGCACTCACCGGTGGATAATTCCTGCATCACATTTAAGCCTGCTAATAATGTTTTACGTAGACTATTTAGCCGTTTCTGTGTCAGCTATACGGCAACTCACCCTGCAAATTGTTAGAGAAACGTGCTGAAAATAAAAACAAAAACAAACTTGAACTACGTTTAGAGATTCAAGCAGTTATTTTGCCCTCTCATGTTCATGTGCAAGCATGCTATGTTCATGTTCATATGATTGTGAACTCATGTCCCCCACCAGCTTCTCAGCTAAACCCGGAGAAACAAATAACGTAAGAGGATTTGTCACTGCCACTTTCCTTACTCCGTGCCTGTGTGAGCTGTGTGAGACGTTTGATTGGCGTTGCCATTATGCTACTTCTGCATCCTAGAGCAGAAATCGTGTTTGTAGCCTCAAAAATGTTAAGCGAATGTGAGTCTATTTTGTTAGCCCTGATTGCCCACCACCACCCCCACAATGTACTGTAATTCACTCACGGTTCAGAAATAATTTAACCCCACTCATTTTCTGTGAGAAAAGATTCCTAGAAGACATTGGCCCGATCTTATTTTTTACTCGTGTTTTCATTTTTCACAACCTCTGGAACATGAAACAAGACGCGCTTTAGAGAGGCGCAGTCTGTTCCAACGTGTGCAACCGTCGTCAATGTAAACAAACCTTCCCACCGCCCCCCCCCACCCCCACCCTCAGAGGTGTGTTTGCTTTGCCGCCGGGCGTGTTTCAGAAGCCAGCGAATCAAAGCGTAAACAAGAGTGGGGCTTGCAAAGGGTTAACGGGGTGCACCGTGCTCGCAATTATTAGATCGGGGGTTTTGAGCACCATCCTCCACGAAGAGCACTCTTGGAAACCATGCGCTGTTTCAATTGCAAGAACGGCATGGAATCCCCCTTCCTCCCCGCGCGTGCTCTTAATTTGCTGTCTCAGCTCGCCGACAATTAGCGTTGTTCGCTTGTGACGCGCGGAACCTTCGCCACAACGCGTGGCGTAGCATAACTGCTAATGCTAATTGTTTGGCTCTGTTTTGTTTTTGTTGAAAGTTATCAGCGCAAGAATCAGCAAGAAAACACACAAAAACAAACAACGATGGCGGATGGTTGATATGACTCGCATGCGGTCGCTGGCGGTGACGTTTATACAACCAAGACAGACAGGGGGAGGGGGGGCGCGTGACGCATCCGGCAGCGCTCATCTATATCCGGTGACAACATGAAAGACAACAACTGACTGGCCCTGCCTGGCGCGAGGCATTTCAGAACGGCCCCCGGGGGGAAGACGACGCACCGGGGGGAGAGGCGCCGCAAGTGTTTTGATTAGTAATACTAATTATCCTCAGATTGTTAACAAAGGAGAGGGAGCGTTAAGTTAAATGGCCTGTTTCAAAATTCTCTTTGCTCCGGCAACATAAATAGCCACCCAACCAATCAGATCTTCATCTTTATCTTATTCTCTCTTCATCTCTGCGCTTTCTCTCTCCCCCTCCCCCCCCTCTCTCTGTGAAGAAAGTAAAAATGAGCTGAAAAGTAGTTCATTAGAATTAAATCAGACAACATTAAGCTGTTCCTCGGCCTTTGGCCTGATGAGGCCTCCACAACACACAGCACAAATGGCAACCCATCATATACACACACGTGTATATGAATATGGGCCGTTCTCTGCAGACTAATGAATGATCCCCGGCATCGCTGTCACACACTGACGATAATTACAGTGGATATTGTTACAGTGGACGCAGCCCAATAAAACACAAACACACCATATGCAGACTGGCCAGTTTAACAAGCTGAGGATAAATCAACATTTAGTATGTACCGACGCTGGGGAAATATTTATCCTGGAGGACCGCGCTTTGTCACACACATCGTTTATGTGTGTGACAAAGCGGCCATATTGGGAGGAGTAAATAAGGCAGATTAACAGTTCTGGTTTTCTGGTGCTGTTGTGTTCCGAGAGAAGCTTTATCGGCACAGATGGAGGCAGTGAGACATGCAACCCTCATTGTCATGACCACAGACTGGGCATTACTGCTGCAGGATGGAGAATGAAGAGCAAAATCTGCACAGATGCCTGGTTTAGTTTATCAAATTAGTCTTGTGGCTATTAACTATTTTCATGTAAAAAAAACATATTCTAGATGATTTGTTATCTTCCTTCTTTACCTCGGTCCTTCATCTCCAAATCATCTCTTTCATTTCTATTGCTCATCCCAATTTAGTATTTTTCTTTAATTTCCCCCCCCATTTTCTCCCCAATTGTATCCGGCCCAATTATCCCCCTCTTCCGAGTTGTCCTGGTTACTGTTCCACCCCCTCTGCCGAGCTGGGGAGGGCTATAGACTACCACCACATGCCTCCTCCAATACACATGGAGTCGCCAGCTGCTTCTTTTCACCTGACAGTGAGGAGTTTCACCAGGGGGACGTAGCACGTGGGAGGATCACTACTCTCCCCTGTTCCCCCTCCCCCCTAAACAGTTGCCTCGAGTGACCAGAGGAGGTGCTAGTGCAGCGACCAGGCCACATCCGGTTTCCCACCCACACACCGCCAATTGTGTCTGTAGGGATGCCCAAACAAGCCAGGGGTAACACAGGGATTCGAACCAGCGATCCCCGTGTTGGTAGGCAACGGAATAGACCGCTACACTACCCGGACGCCCTACCAATGCAGTATATTCTAGCTCTTCCACCACCAAAGTTGCATCTTTCCCACTTTACCAGAAGAAGCTGTTAGTGCCTGCTATTGACGCTGATCAGTCGGCAAGTTTCAGTCAGTCAGGCGAAAGGTCAGAAAACAGTCTCAGCAGGCCAGCAGCAATCAAAGCCACCCACATCTGCGCTTTGTGCTCTATTATCAGTCGTAGGTGAAAAGATGTCAGACAATCTTTGATCCCACCCAAGTGAGAGACGCCAGCTCTTTCTTCAGGATTTCAACCTGGGGTTGAAGCCATTTATGTTGGTAATCTCTGGGAAATTATGAGACGGTATCTTCGCACACAAAAAAACAAATGCCCCTCTCGTAGCACCCAGGAGTTCTTGGAGTGAATACTTCAGGCAAACGAGTCCAAAGGGAGGGGGGAAAAAAAGAAAAGAAAAACTACCATTGGAATCAATAATATTTACTATGTGCACATTCATCTTATCTGAAATTGAAACCTTAGCCTCTGCACTGTGAAAGAGCAAAATAAAGAGTAAAAACACAGAGCTGCTGCTGAGCTAACACGGGATCGTATCTTTTCCAGAGAAGAACTAACGTATGTGCCATCTTTCAAACTCTAACAGCATTTACCTTCTGCAGAAGATCAGACAGAGGCGCTGAGCAGCAGATCAGTGGACAACTCCCCGGGGAAGATTCTGCCTCCATCACACTCGCAGCAACACCGTCGCACGCATGCTCACAGACTCGAACATGCAGAAGTGCCACACGATCACAAGCTCGCAGTCTCTACCTCGGTCTCTTCCTCTCTCTCTCGCATGCAAATACACGTAGACGTGCACACACTCTTGTCACTTGCGTAGGTGGGGGTCGGCCCCGTGTTCCCTCAGCCCCGCGGGTTAGCTATCGAATAGGTTAGCTATCGATTAAGGTTAGGTTAAGGTCAGTGCTGGGTTAAGGTTAGGGTCAGGGAGAGGTCGAGGTTAAGTCAGGTTAAGGGAGTTAAATTCAATGGAATAGAGTTGAGGGAACGTAGACGAGCTCCCAGTAGGTGAGCATGAACATGTGCCTACGGAGTCACATGTGCCTACGTACACACACGGTCTCCATGTTGGTCTCTCTGCTTATTTACACTGAATAATCAGTGGGAAAGGACTCGGATTCTTTGCAATTACTATCATTATTACCATAAAAACAATCACTGTGCCTATTCTCACGGCAGAAGGAGCCATCTAATTGAATCCATTTCCTTTGCAGATGATGGATTCACCTTCTGTCATGTCGGATGCTGTCTGATTTCCATACTGGGGGAAATAGGTTTTTATTTCCTGGCTTATCTTTGCTGACTCTGCCTTATTTTGGCGCTCTCTCTCTCTCTCTCTCTCCATCTATCTATCTGTCGCTCTCATTCTCTCTCTCTCTCTCTCTCTCTCTCTCTCTCTCTCTCTCTCTCTCTCTCTCTCTCTCTCTCTCTCTCTCTCTCTCTCTCTCTCTCTCTCTCTCCATCTATCTATCTGTCGCTCTCATTTTCTCTCTCTCTCTCTCTCGCCCTCTCTCCCTTTGTCTATCTATGACTAACGTTCCCTCCACCACCGGCAGATGAAAAATGATAATTGGCGACTTTGTGCTTGGACAGCTGCTAACGTGAAAGTGACAGTTGCCACAACTTGGAAGGCTGGCTGTAACCTTTACAACAGGTTTCTCCTAACAACTGGCCCAGAGGGATTGCTTCTTCTCCTTTTTTTTCTCGAACAGAAACTCCCTATTCAGTACAACACTAATGAGAGAGAGAGAGAGAGAGAGAGAGAGAGAGAGAGAGAGAGAGAGAGAGAGAGAGAGAGAGAGAGAGACTTGCTACACACTAGAACACACACAGGCGTGCAGGGAGTGGTGGCTGAAGAAATGTTCCTCTGCATTTTTCCCATCCTGCTGTTCTTCCTCCAGGGGCAGCCAGGAGCCGTGTGCAGCCCTTTCCTCCAGCGCCCAGGCACCAATTCTTCTTTTACTGGAGTCCTTTTTGATGTTGGAGGAAATCCATGCGAGCACGGGGAGAACATACGAACACCACGCAGAAAGGCCCCTAGTCAACAGACAACCCATCTGAGCAAGCCAATTAAGGCTTTTTGCATGTGCAAATTTGGGCATTGGGCATAAATACACACAAATAAACACAAATGACCAGTGTCTCCAATGACCCGACCCCATCCCGACTGATCAGAATCTGAGAGCTGGAACTGACGGAGGCCATGTCTCCCATGTGCAGATTAAACAGCCTCTTATCTTGCCTCTCAAAGGATTTAAGCAAGGACGCTTTGCTCCACTGAATTATAAATGAGAAAGTTCCACTTGACTTGTAGCCTTTAATTTAAACCACACCATTACCCAACTTGTTTCAATTAGGTATCCTCCGACGGTATAAATGGCCGGCAAAAGTGTGAGAACATGCTTTTTGGCCGAGCTTCTCTGTGGATGTGTAACGTAAATGAACTCATTTCATGGCTTTAAAGAGGAAAATCATGAAATTTAATAGATTGATTCCACCGTTCAGCTGGACAAGCCTCGGTTTGGTAGCTACCTCGCGTTACAGATTCAGTCGAGGCCTCTGAAGCGTTAACCAAATAGCTACATATCACGCTGTAGGTCTCACCAAATTGCTTTTTTGCCCAGGGTGCATTTTTTTATCTGCAGCTTTGTTGGTCTGGACCATGAGCTATTTGACTGACACGCGGACTCAGGGCCGAAATCTCGGTGGAGAGGGTCGTCAGTAGAGAATATGGCTGTATCTAAGGGATTACTACACACATATACCTACACCCACATCTCAGAATCAGGAAGCTGAGTTTTGAAGCCAAAGCCTACTATTGTCATTAATGCGGACCCGTGTGGAGCTCAGAATACCGGCCCTATGATCTGACTGTGAGCAGACCCATTTCCTCTCGAAGAGCCCAATCAAAGAGTGAGCTAAAATCCCAAATCCTGTTAGTTGATAAAAAATGTCTCATGGCAAATCTGGTCAATTTCATTTCATCATCTGAGATCCGTTTCGTCGGTTTCACTCCATCAGAAATGATACCCCTCAAACTGGGATTTGCCTGTGCGTTATTGTGACCACTGAAACGGGGAACTCTTTCTCACATCTTCGCCCTATCTGATCTTATGCGTTTTCTTGCTGCCCCCCACCCACATTGGCCAGCAGCGTCTTTATCCTGCGAAAGAGTCAAAGCGCCATCAAGTGGTGAAACCTCTGAACTGCAGTCTGATGCGTGAGGTACGCCGCATGCAACTCCGCGCTCATGCGCCATGCCGTCTTGCAGCTCGCCACAGCCAGACATATAACCTCATATCAACCATCCTTAAAATGTTCCAAGACATTATTCCTTATGTTATTCCACTGGGCTGGACTACTGGCATACGTCAACATTTAAGTACCTTAACTCTGGTGTTCAAACTATGAGCTGGGACTCACATGTGGGTCATAGAAAGGGGTCGTGAGGTGTCCCCAATAAATACATTTCGTTTGAAGACAGAGTAAGAAAGCACTTTTTATTTATTTATTTATTGGGGGGGGGTCAAATATCTTGGGGTTTTGTAAAAAAAGAAGAAGAAGAAGCCAATGCAAACAGTTACATCATTTATTGCATTGCAAAATATCACTGAAACAATGTTTACCGTTGACCTGCCCAGTCTGTCGTAATATCGTCAGCAGGCCACGCGCCCGGAACTGGGGAGAGGAATGCTGCATGGAGAAACTACACAGAGAGGCTCGTAGTCATCTGGCTTTTTGACAGCTAACGACAATTTCATTACTTATTTTATTGCGTAATGTATGTTTTTTTGGGGGGGGGGTCCCCCCTGGCCAAAAAGCGTTTCCACAGGTGGGTCACGCCATGAAAAGGGTTGGGAACGGGTATTTATATATGCTTCTGAATCTGATTCGCCTGTCCACGGAGCAACTTCTGTTGCGTCCTGCAGATGTCGCTCGTCACCCAAGAGTCTCTGTCCTCGGATTTTGGGCAAATCCGAGAACCTGGAGTAAATGTAGTTACATCACCACTGCAGAGTGGCTACACAAACCAGGCTGTGTGTGTGTGTGTGTGTGTGTGTGCGTGTGCGTGTGCGTGTGTGTGTGTGTACCAGATTTTTCGTCCCCATTAGGATACAAAAACCTGAAACCACCTACCTTGTGGGGATATTTTATGGGTCCCCATAAGGAAAAGGGTGTATTTTAGGGTTAGGACTTGGGTTTAGGCTCAAAAATTAGAATTAGGTTAGGGTTAGGGGTTAGGCGTGTGTGTGTGTGGGGGGGGGGTGTCTATGATTTTACATAGGTTGTATCCCTGTGATGGCCTGGCGGCCTGTCCAGGGTGCCCCCCCCCCCCGCCTGCCGCCCAGTGGCTGCTGGGACAGGCTCCAGCATCCCCGCAACCCTGAGAGCAGGATAAAGCGGGTCGGATAATAAATGAATGAATGCATCGGGACATGTGAGACCCACGTGTGCTTCATTTACACGTGTTAGGCTGCATCATCCATGTCAGCTCTGGAAAAATAAAAAAACATTCCAAGTAAAATGAGTTTCCATGGCGGAAAAACTGCAGCTCTTAGTCTGATGACAAAGCTGCCTGTTAACATTCGAGAAATAAATCTCCATGTAGTGTGCACTGATGTCATCGCAACATCGGTCTGATCTGTGAGCGGCGTTAACGTGCCGGATACTTATTCTGCTGTCTGCTTCTGATCATCACGCCTCCTTCCTCCTAATTGTTCCTGCCCCCACACACCCAAAACGAAACTCCACCATGGCTGGCCCTCACACGGAATGGTAATTTGATTAAATGCTAACTTGTCTAACTCAATGTACCATGAAGGAGGGCACAGAAGTGAAGCAAAGTGGTAAACAGAATCAAAGTCTCCCTCCCTCTCCCTCCCTCTCTCTCCCTCTCTCTCACACACACACACACACTGATAAAACTGGGGTGGGGAAGGGAACGGGAGGGAAGAGCTGTACTCGCCAAGAGAGGCTCTGTTTCTCCCTCTCCATATCCCTGCCTGCTCTATCTGGGGCACGGATAGGGCAAGGGTAGAGAGGACGGAGGGACGGAAGGAGGGAGGGGAAGGCGGCCAGGAGCGTGCCATAACTATGTGTTTAATTGACAGGCCCAATAACTCAGTCATTCCTGGCCCCGCACCAATAAAGAGGGCTTTCTATCTCCCGATTTTTACGGCTGAGCCAGCACAGAGGACACTGACCAGACACAATAATCTGGTCACAGGTCACCATTCATCAGCGAGATAAAGCGGACAGCTCTGAAAGAGGACTCTCAGTGAGGTATCGGTAAGGGGGAGAGCCGTTAAACCGTTGACCACGCCACTAATTGTGCGCTATCTTGGTTGAGGTCCCCCGACCCTTGCAGATTAACTCACTTGAAAAGACTGTTGAACACCGTCGTGGCTGAGAGGACTTTCAAAGAGGATTGATGATTCTACCTCGTTTTGCCCTCCTCAGCTCAATACCCCCCCCCCCCCCCATCTCTTCCTCTATCTCTCTTTTCCCCCGGGTTTTCGCAACCGCAAACGCCGTCCGAGGACACGGGGCCGTGCTGAGGAGAGGAAGCGGCGATTAGGATGTGCCCGGGGTGCCTTTCTCTCGTTGCTGCTGACCCACAAACACAGCCAAGAGCGGCTCAGCCCAGGGCCCGGAGAGCTCAATGCAAACAGATAAACACTCGCTCTGATAACAGCAACACAGTACAGGGATAAACATCGGCCGGCGCCCCCCTAACACACACGCACACACACACACCGAAAGTTATAAAAATACACCGCACTATAACCCCACAGTGGAAACCAAGTCACTCATAAAGCAAACACCGCAATTAATTCGCAAACACGTCAGTAAAAAAGATGGTGTAGCACATGGCCGTGCGAGTCTTCTTACACATCCCACTGAAGATACCCTCCTTCTCAGGGGTTTGCTTCTGATTAGAATTCCTAAAAAATCTGCTGTTTCCTCCTTTGCCCTGCAACAGGAAGTAGAACTCTGGTTGTCTTCCGCTCCCCTTGTTTATTGGAACCGGCCTTCCTGTTTTCAGATACATCCAGATAGTAGTCGCCGAAAGTCCCCTCACAAACACACACACACACTCACATAAACTCTCTCTCTCCCTCTTTCTTTTTTTCTTTCCCTCTCCGTCTCTCCGATGGCTGCGCAGATAAAAAAGCCCGGCGAGTCCAGCCCCGTTCCTCCCATCAGGAGCCGCATTCATAACTTCCCCCTTTCAAACACTCCAGCTATTCTTGGGAGTTAGGTACATTTTGTGTGTGTGTGAGTGCGAGTGTGAGTCGGGGGGGGGGGTCAAACTGTAATTTCTGTTTGAAATATCTCGGCAAACTGACTGAATGTGACTTCTTGTCCGTCCGGGGAACCAGTTGGCGTGTGCGTTCATGTATATGTGTTTCAGTGATGGAGCCGTGAGCAGCCAGGCCGGGGAAAGAATGCAGCTCAGCCAAGGGAATGTGAGGAATGTCAGCGAAGCCTTTTCTGCTTCTGGAGGCAACCGCTACCTGCACCACCTTTTGCATGTCCGGCACGAGCGAGAGCGGGCATGCGCGTCACACTGGCCGCCTTGAGTGTATTTATGCAATGGAATAAGCAGCACAGACTGCCAGCATCCCTGCCCAGCCCCCCCCCCACACACACACACACACACACACATAGTAAACCTACCCTTCTATGGACATGGAGAGGTGTGCGGCGCAAGACAGTATTTCAACCCCAATGTCCGCAAACACCTTATGAAACACTAACCGCCGAGCCCAACTCAACTCCCGCCAGTTCTCACACAAGCTACACGTCCCGAATCCATTTCCCAGGCTTTAGTAAGCCATTCACTTGATATCACAACATAACTGCCCCCCCCCCACCCCCATCCCCACCCTCTCTCCCTGTCTGGCTGGCTCTTTCATGGCAGCCTCTGTTTTCACTCACCAGCTTTGACAAAGACTGGTGAAATAATTACAGCCGGGCCTAAACTCAGCGAGTGTTTGTCTCCAGTAATCTCCACCAAGCCCACCAGTTGGGACCGTGTTTCAGGAAGAGGAGGAAGGAGTCAATTGTTCTGAAAATGAGAGGGCCAATGACATCATTTCAAAGATCACTATTCAGAGGGCTTAACGCTCGGGGTAGATAGGCAGCACAGTAACATGAAGGCATACGGTCTGGCGGATGTAAGAAAGTTATAATTTTCAGCAAAAAGTCTGTTTGGCAGAGAGACGATCATCCCCCCTCCCCTCCCCCCCCCCCAGTGTCGCTCACCCTCCCTCTCCATCTTGCTCTCGAGAGAGCACATCCGCACACGCACACACACGCACCCCTAAAATGTTATTGAATGACTTTAATGTCGCAGGTTTGACTGTTAATAATTCAGAGTTGTGTATTCCCAGGCCAGCTCTGCCTCTAGAAGTTTGGTCTGTCTGAGCGAGGATGTCTTTTGTAACAGGAGGGGACAGCAGGAAGACAGTCTGGGTCCTGAGGAAGCGAGGGAGTTGTGGGGAGGGGTGCGCTGAAGATGTGAGGGAACGGACGAGAAAAAGGGACAATACAGAGCCACAGTTGTAAGAAAACCATGAGGATACATGACAGAACAAAAAAGCTGCCGTGCAGCTATTATAAGAAGCGGCAAAAAGGAGAGAAAAATATCACACACACACACACACACACACACACACACACACACACACACACACACACACACACACACACACACACACACACACACACACACACACACCACAGGCGAGGCATCATTTCTCTGTATTAAAGATGCCCCATTAGAGGGGAGGTCTTGGGAAGAAGATGAGGTTACTGTAATTCAGGGTGACAGTGGTGGATGAGTTATTGGGGAAGTGTAGCATGTAAATCCCTTTGTTACTACCGCTACTACACCCTGAAGTACCTCAGGCTGGCTGCTGCCGCGGGGAGAGAGCAAGGGAGCGGCGAGTGGCCCTGCAGTCAGCAAGGGAAACATGGACACACAGAGATATTTACATACAGTGAGACAGACTTCCTGGCATTGTCAGCCTGAGAGCGTTGATGTCAGATCCACTCCTTCCTGTGTAGAAGGGAGAATGCCATGCGATGACAATGGGCCAAAACAGGACAAAGAGGAAATGTTTAAATTTAGGCCCCCCTCTCCACCATCTCCTCTTTCACAGCTATGGAACTCTGGAGCTGTTTAGTTTTTGTGAATTCCTTCAGTTTCCCCCCCCCCCCTATGCTCCCTCTCCCCATTGTGTCTTTTCAATAGAAGGATTTTCACATTCAACGCAAATCCCCAAAGGAGGTCCAAGCACGTGAGACCAGAGTTCAGTCAATCACTTCATTTTACTGACATGTTCCGATGGAGATAAGGGCCATCTTACATTCAGCGAATGGGGCAGGCAAAATGGACTGTTGAAATAAGCCTCGAGGTAATTTCAAATTTTAAGAGTAATATTTGACAGTTCTGCGCGTGCGTGTGTGCGCGCGCTCTCGCGTCTCTACTGTGTGTGTGTGTGTGTGCGCGCGCGTCTGTGTGTGTGTGTGTGTGTGTGTGTGTGTGTGTACGTACGCGGTTGCTTTTGACTAATGGGAGTCTGCATTCAAACATCCACCACAAATCCCGACTGTCGGCGTCCGCCGCAGCCTGCAGGGGACAAGAGTTCACCCGTCTCTCGCTAAACTTCTGGGAGTTTCTACCCAAGTTGGAGACGAGCTCGGACGAAAGTGAAGGGTCAGACGAGAGCCACATGTGATCCATAAGAGTCGCCGCTCCCCGCAGCATAACTTCAGCCTTACTCACGAGTATAACGTGTTTTGTTCCCCCCCAACGTTTGTAAAAGGCGGCGTTTCACGGCGCTCTTAACGGCGCCGTCCTTGTAAAGGGGACGTTTTTGGAGGTGAGTAAACGGTTCTTTCAACTCGGCTGTTTGTGTAAACTCACTGGAAGAATTACCTGAACTTGCTGGCGACGCTGAAATTAATGGAATATTTACGAGGCGTTTGCGACGGGCAAGTTAGTTTGGGGGGGGGGGGAGTCACGTCGTTATGTGGCTTGGGTGTCTAGTGGGAGCTGTCGCCTTGCCGCTTAATAACGTGGTGGTTGGTGAATTACCCTAATGCCATTGTTTAACAGAGCGCCGAGGAAGAAGAAGCTAACGCCAAACAACAAGACGAACTTGGCCGTCTGTCACCTCAGCTTCGACGGGCAGATTTCTTTTGAAAGCGCAACCGGCGTGAGTGTTTTGACTTGTATATCGCCAATGTGTTGACAAATTGTAATGAGACGGTAAAAAATTGTCCAATAAAAGGGACGCGTATCGATTTTGCGTGTGTTTTCCTGGTTTAGTCATTCTGTACGCGTCCGGTTTCTGGTTCTGCGACACTGACAAGAGGACAAGACAGGAACGTAGACGCTCCGTTCAAACCTTATTACGGTAACGGTGAAAGTCAGACTTCACCCCGAATCGCACCTCCAGCGTCGGCTCTTACTAATCACGGGGGGGGGGGGTGAAACTGTTGGGAGTAGAATGGCCTGGTGTGCTTCCGTGTGTCTGAAGCAGCGATGGGCAATCTTATCCAGAAAGGGCCATCTTATCCAGAAAGGGCCAGTGTTGGGTGAAGGGTTTTTGTTCCAACTAAGCAATTACACACCTGCGTCTCCCCAATCAAGTTCCTCAGCAAAGACTCTACTGGTTGATTCGTGGGATCAGGTGTGTAACTGCTTGATTGGAACAAAAACCTTCACCCACACTGGCCCTTTCTGGATAAGATGGCCCACCCCAGGTCTAAAGGAATGATTATGAAAGCGGGGGGGGGGGGGGGTAGTAATCAACATGCAGCAGTGTCACACTTGTCTAGCATCTTTTTTGCCCTCACAAGCTTATCTGAGCTATGATGAAGTCACAGCCGGAGCAGGCCTGAAATAAGCAGACATCTCTCTGTAGTGTTTCCATGACAACACAGGCTCCTAGTTTAAATGGTGGACAAGGGACGGTGTCTGAATAATTACTTTGGATAAATATGGACCAAACATGGGGGGGAGGGTGGGTGTTTGTGACTGCTGACTCATTGTAAAGAGACCTTCATTGCGGATACATGGTGCGAAATGAGACCTTTAATCCATTTTCTTTTGTGTTTCAGTAGCCCACAATGCTTCCAAAACGAGCTGAACTCAGGGACGATTTATTCCATCCATTATTTGACTGCTTGCATCTATATGCACAGTATCCACAGACTTTCTGCACAAGTTAAGAAGGAATAAGAGAAGGTCAAGTGAGCTTTTATCTGACCCAGTGTTGACCTAATGTAAAACTCACTGAAATAAAAGTGTTAATTCTGTCTCTGCAGGTGCGTGTTTGTGAAAGAAGACATGATGGCCATTGGAGCTGATAGCTGACACTGTAGGATGAGAGAGGATGGAACAGACAGATAACCCCACCCCTGAGAGTAGTGACCCGAATGGGTTTGTCAACCGAGTGTTTAACATTTCTCTGGATGTGGAGAATGAGACCAGCACCATGTATATTCAAGAGACTGGGCCTGGGCCTGCAGAGGGGCTTGGAGAGACGCAGGCAGCCCCTCTTCAGTCTGCTGGCAAGGACAGACCTGAGGTCAACCGGAGGCCCCGCGCCTCAGGGGGCATCTGGAAGATCCTGACCCGAAAAAGAGCAGTCTCAGAGCTGGAGCGGAGACCTCATTCAATGATCCTTCCAGGCGAGGCCTCAACTCCCAAACTGTCATTCGCTGACAAGGTCCGTTCCTTCAAAAAGCTAAAATCCCCCTCAGTGTTTCGAGGGAAGACAGGGAAATTGTCCAGTGCCAAGTTCAGCACCTCTTTGGTGGATGAAGAGTCTTTCTGCCGTGACTTTGGTTCACCTCTGCAGTCTAGCAGGGGTACGCTGAAACACCGTGGAAAGAGGCACTCATATGCTGGCTACACAGCTGAATTTGACTGCTCGTTAGAAGACATTGATCTGTCAGCCCCGTTAGATGGCCAGCAGACTGCCTCACTGGGAGAGGCTGTGGCCCAGAATGGCTGTAAACCATCAGAGAGAGTTTGCTACTCTAAAAGAGGCCACAGCAACTCAACCAACTGTAACAACTCAGCTGCAAGCTGTGAAGAGCCTAGTGTTAGGGGGAGCCCCAGGGCCCACTTGGGGGGAGCAAGGAGATCCAAGGGGCCAGATGTGTGGAGTTACTTGAGGAGGATTTCTCTCTTAGGGAAGGCCAATCCTGTCTACTCAGAGAGGAGCTTTGACTCTGAGCTCCACACTTTGGACAAGACAATGGACTCTGACTATGGCTCTGTAGACTTTGAGTCTGTCCGAGACTTCCAACAAGTGCCACCCAGACATTCAGACACAAAGGGCCATTTCGGTGGTATCTTCAAGTTCTTTAACAGCGTTGCAGAGACAGCCAGAAAATGGAGGACATCATCGCGCTCCTTCTCCCCTCCAGAGGGTGAGAAGACCCCCTTAGGCTCCCCAAAGCCACTACAGCGTGCTGCGGACAACATTCACAGTGTGTCCCTCACTCTCCACAGCGAGAGACACCAAGAACTCCAACCGACCCTTTCGTTGCCCATGACCCCCAAACCGTCAAACTCCAATACCTTGAACAGTGTGACTCAAGTGGCTGTGAGCAATGGAAGTTCTCCTAAGGTAATTCTGAAAGCTTTTAAGACATGCCCAGAGTCACCCACTGTCAATGGCCTTCAGTGTGTTAGTTCGGAGGGTATGGAAAAACGGACTGAAAAGCAGACAAACCACAGGTCCACAGCCGCAGTAGAAAACCACAGAGCCCAACACAGCCTGACAGAGACAAAAAAAGAAGCTGAGTCCGAGACCGAAAGGGATCCATCAGAATGTCTCTGTTCAGAGAAAGAGGGACACTCAGGAAATGAGCAGGATTCCAGGGATGCTGCACCTGACTCACATAAGACACAGGAGGTAAAAATCCAATCATGCACAGGAGACAAGGAGAACATAACCAATAATGTCCCAGCATCAGACTCTACTGAGGAAATATTCAAGGTGAGTATGTGACCTTGTCATTGTAATCAGAGTTTTATTGATTATTATTTTCAGTAATCTATGTTGGAATAACACTTTTGTGCAATTCATAAGATAACTATACCTTTCAGTGGTTTATGCTTTAACCTTAATTCCTTCGCAGTCTGTGTTTACATCACTCACATTACCAACAACCATTATTCATGTAACTACTGCTTATGATAAAAATATCATCATCTCTATAACATCTTTAACCTCAGTCATTCTTTTGCTTCTTTAAACTATTGTCAAAAAGCTAGAACGTTAACAGCACCAGAGCTATGGCACTTCAATATGAGGCCATGCACATTTGTGCTTTTGCCCCATCTGTTGGAGAGGAGATGAAATTATGTCAGCGATCACAATGGTGGACATCACACCACAGGATTTTGTCCTTTCCTGCTCAGCTAGCTCCCCGTAGCACGCCAGGAAACTCTGTTGCCCATAGAACAGGCTTTGTGTGACTGCGGTAGCCCTTGAGCCTCATGACGTCTGCGCTTCATGACGGCACCCCCTCCCTTCTTACTTGAGTGGAGGGATTAGTCATCTCCCCTCTAGTCTCACACCAACGAGTCAGAACAAGTTAGCCCATTCCACCTCCCAATAACAAAATGAGATATGACATCTCAATACTCAGCACACTTTCATTGGGGTTTCTCGTGCGAGGCTACGAGCTGCAGAAAGGAGTATTTGGGAGGGAATGTTAATTTACAGTCATACAATAATTTAGGAGAGAAGACACCGCCATGAAACTCCTCCTCCCTAATTGCTTACTGTTTACAATGTAAATCCACCTGTCTCCTGTGATTTTGGTCTTCTCTGCAAATAGCCGTTAAGGAGCGGTTACAGGGTGTGGCTTATCGCTGATGCTTAGCAGTCAAGGGCACAACAAGTTTATGGTTTCAAAACATTTTTTTTTTAATGTTTGGTGATGTATATGTGGAGAGGACTTTTATTCAGGAAGATTACCTCTATAAGTGCCAGGTGTGTAGTTGTACCCTTCTAAATCTGGGCCGGACTACTGAGAATCTGTGCCCATCACAGCTGTGTGAGCAGATCACTGGTGGTCTGACAGGCTGTGATATAGAACGTTCCAGCCCAGCACTGCCCCGCTGTAGCTCAGGGAAGACCCCTGTACCATCCAAGCCCCCCCGCTCCCGTCCTCGCCCTGTCTCAGCTATACTGGACCTAGGGAGGCCCATCACGGAGAGAGATTTCTATACCCAGTGCACTGAGGGTGGCTCACTATGCCGTCGGAAGCGCAGGCCCACTCCCATCATGCACCTCCCTTCTGGGCAAAGACGGACGGCTGCTCGCTCCAGGCCGTGCTCTGTCATAGAGGCCAGTGTTACTATGGAGACACAGTCCACGGAGCTGCACCACAGAGTAAGATGTCAAAAGCATGCTGACACGGATATGCATGCATGAATACACAAACAAACCAATAAACAGAGTCACACAAACATACTATGCAGACACAAACACACACTGTTATACTGAACAAATAGAGGTACACAAATATCTCTCTCACCCTTCTGTTGAAAGAATGGAAGCAGGAAAGCAGTGTGTCTGACCAATAGACTCCACCAACTCACTGATAAATATAGCCCTGCCAAGCCCATAATGAATCAAACACACACTGCAGACTTGGAAGGCGAGCCCAGTGCTAACCCAGAATTTATACGCTCACTGCTAGCTACAACAATGCATGCATGCATGCTCTGGCCCATTTATAGAGGCCTGTATTTCTGCATGGTGTTTTTGCCTCAGCTCAGCTCAGCTCAGCTCAGCTCAGCTCCGTCCGTGTGTGTGTGTGTGTGTGTGTGTGTGTGTGTGTGTGTGTGTGTGTGTGTGTCTCTCTCTCTCTCTTTCTCCCCTCTCTCTTTATTGCTCCGTCCATCTCTGTCTCTCTCACTCTCTCGTTCTCTCAATCTCTCTCTTTCTGGCCAATTTTCTGCCTCATCGCTCCCATAAGCTCTACCTCTCATTGCCCTAACTCGGAGTCAGTTCATTTTAACCTGAGAGACCGCCTGGTTGGAATGATGTATAGTCTCTTATGGTTTGCTGCAGGCCATGCACACCGACCACTGCACCAGAATAGACTTACAGGATATGAAATGCTTTTTGCAGGGCAATAAGGCAGAAACCGTTTTTCATGAGAAGGGGCAGGGGGATGTGTTACCTCGGCTTCACGCGTATGTGCATGTATGTGTGCATGCATGCCTTTGTGTGCCCGTGCTCTGAAGTAAGCGTATATGGTATTTTAGAAGGTCGTACAGAGTGACACTGTAATAGGGGACATGCCCTAACATTCAGTACCCCCCCAGGCCCTGTCTCGCCCACCTGGGGTCTCACCATTAGAGCCCCCGGTGAGGGCATCTCTCCAGCGGTGCCGTTCCCTTCCACTGGCGCCCAACACACTCACTGCCCTGGCACTGCTCCTACCCCACACAGGTACCCTTATAAATCTTAATTTATCATAATCTTTATTAATATATATTTCATGATATTCACTCGTTACCAGCTACAACAGTGCTTTGTTCACTTAGTCACTGACAAGTAAGCAATGAATTGAGGCAGTCCAAATCTTGGCACGCATTTGTGACAACTCTGCACCTGTCTGTTTATCCCCCTGTCTGTCTGCTCGTCCCCATCTGCCGTCTGTCCTGCTTTTCCGTCCGCACATCTGCCGGTCCTGTAGACATGGGTCAGTTGTCATCATCTGTGCGCCTGCGGCCCGGAGACTCTGGAAGATGCAGGAGGAGGATGTTAAGACCTGGATCGGAACCACTACAGGTTAATGTAGTGAGTCTCGCACGCACGCGCACACACACACACACACACACACACACACACACACACACACACACACAAAACCACAAACCGGTAAACACAGATTGAGCTGGTGTGGTTACAGCTCCTCTTTCCTCTCTGTCAGGCTTTTATTGCTTTTGACCCGATTTATGTGTTTAACT
The DNA here is from genome assembly GCF_029633865.1 of Lampris incognitus. NCBI lineage: Eukaryota > Metazoa > Chordata > Actinopteri > Lampriformes > Lampridae > Lampris > Lampris incognitus. Next base: position 16,274,484 of record NC_079211.1, read on the forward strand.
GCCCATACGTTGCGCACGCACACACACACACACACACACACACACACACACACACACACACACACACACACACGCACGCGCCAACACAAGGTTTGTTTGCTCGATGGATAAAGGAGTTGGCTTGAGATAATGGAAATCTTAATTGAAAAGAAGCCGTGAACTTTATGAATAACCCCCTACATGCTCAATGGCTGAACTTATACCGGTGATAAGACGATGTTCAGCTTCTCATTAGGTGAGCGTGGACCCGGTGCGTGGACACAGCAACCAGTGAACTATGTCCTCCAGCTCTTCGAGGCCATTCCTCATCCAAACTCTCGGATTTTCCAAATGTTAAGTGCATGTTTAGACTACTGGGTGGTTTGTGCAATGGGAGAAAGAAATGACGCAAAACCGTTTTATTTATCTGATATTTCACACACACAAAAAAAAAATGAAATGTGTGTTTATTAGCTGTGTAGTATCAACTCTGGAGCACATCGGAATGATTCTGCTTGGGAATAAAAACCAGGCATCTAAGAATAAGTGCTGTGATGTGTTCAGTGTTTTCTCGAACTTCCTGGCAGTAAACGTCTGTAAGGCTGCATCCAAAAATAAAACACATAGAGTTAGCGTGGTCATTATTCCACAGTGTCTACATGATACTTCCCAAATTTTGCAGCGCATCAACTGAATTATTTTCCTGTTTTCACTGATGGGTTAGTTTTATCATCGTAAAACCGTTGCACATCATTGTGGGCAATGACAATTTAGCGTACTCTGATAGAAATGTGGCAGTAACCGTTAATCATTTTAAGGGTTCCCGTATTAAAGAAATACTTTCCTAATACATTTTGTACATTTATTTTATATAAAGAATGAGCAGGCACCTTGCAATCTGTAAGAAGTATGTGGGCACGTAGTGGGCTGCAAGTTTGATTAGCGGCACACAGTTAGTTGGAATGGACTGCGTAACCGCGGTAATTGGAAAATCATGCAAATAGGCCATTGTGTTGACAGCAATGTTGTAAAGTCCAACTTTGATTCATGAGCGCGGGGCTTTCTGCCCTGCCAAATCTCATTATTGTGATAGCAAGCATACGGACAAATTGATTTTCTATATAGCTTTGTTTTGACATTTAGAAAGTGTGGCTTTATAGAGTCCATTTTGGCTGGCTCAGGCGTATAGCTACAACCCTGAAGATTTACATGCAAACAAATGTCCTTTTTGTGAAAATTCTATCAGTGGCGTTTTTTTAAATTTTTTTACCTAATTCCTGAATATCTAAATCATAAACTATTATTATTATTATTCTTAACACTTGTGCTCGCCCTGTTTGAAATGTGCTGTCGGGTAGGCCTGAGTTTGAAGAAGCTGGGGCATCTGGGTAGCGTAGCAGTCTATTACGTTGCCTACCAGCACGGGGATCGCCGGTTCGAATCCCCGTGTTACCTCCGGCTTGGTCGGGTGTGGAAGCCAGATGTGGGTGTGTGCCCTGGTCGCTGCGCTAGCGCCTCCTCTGGTCAGTTGGGGCGCCTGTTCGGGGGGAGAGGGGGAACTAGGGGAAATAGCGTGATCCTCCCATGCGCTACATCCCCCTGGTGAAACTCCTCACTGTCAGGCGAAAAGAAGCGGCTGGCAACTCCACTTGTATCGGAGGAGACGTGGTAGTCTACAGGCCTCCCCGGATTGGCAGAGGGGGTGGAGCAGTGACTGGGACGGCTTGGAAGAGAGGAGCAGTTGGCCAAGTACAATTGGGGAGAAAAAGGGGAACCCCCCCCCCCCCAAAAAAAAGAAGTTGCAGGTAACAAGTAGCTAGGGCAGATCAAGCTCATGGAAGACCTTTACTAACAGATACTACACTATCAATATCTAAAACTTGGGTTTAACCTCATTTTTTGTGTTTCAGCTGTGGGGAAGGGGCTGACATAATGACTCTGTCTCACTTCAGATGGATCTCGGGGATTTTGAGTGAACACGCAAACCAACACATTTACCAGAATTGCCGTAGGTGTCAGTAAATTAAACACAACGATTTGTGGTGGTTGCTTTAATAACGGCGTGCTTGAAAGTCTCGAGTTAGGTTCCTGGTTCCTTCGGGGTTTAATCTCCATCATGGCAGCTAGAGCTTCATTTGGCCGCGGGTTAGAGCTCTGGTCGTCTCTTAACTTTTCCTCCCTGGTCTTGAAAGTGTTTGTGAGCCACCGCACGTTGTTGCCATGACACTCGCTGGCTCCTGTTCATCTTCTTGCTGCTATCTTTAGGCAGCCTTTTTAAGTGTGAGCTAAATAGAGACAATGTGTGGGTGAGCGAGAGAAAAAAGGGTGGGAGAGAAACGGAGAGAAGGGGAAGAGATATGCTCCCATTGTATGTGTGCTTTTGTGTTTTGGCCCCCCCCTCCCCCCTTGGGGGTTCGCCTTTTAATGTGAAACATGGACAGATAACGGGGTGAATGCGTTGCGTATGTTGCAGCGTTAAGGGAAGTTTGTTTGTTGCTGCCTCATCTTCGGGGATTCATAACTTTACACAAAGCACGAAGGCCACATTTATGTGACATGACATTGTAATACAGCTGTTGCCCAGCAGAATGAATGGTCAGTGCGTCAACATGAGGATTTGTGTGTGGCTTTCGTTTTTCTGGTGCGTCATGCATTACTTAACTACATGTGGCTTGGATGTCATGGCATGATTGAATGCTGCTGTTCGTGGCAACGGGGTGTGTGTGTGTGTGTGTGTGTGTGTGTGTTACAGTCCCCTTGTACAAATAGCTACTGTAGCCTCGAGGCCGCAGGCGGAGACAGAGCATTCTCACTGCAGCGGGTTATCCACTAATGCTGATGCCTCTCTTCTCCATTTCATTTCAATGGACTTTTTTCCCCCTAGTCACTATAGTCCCTTTCTCCTTTCCTCTTCTCTTCTCTTCTCTTCTCTCCTCTCCTCTCCTCTCCTCTCCTCTCCTCTCCTCTCCTCTCCTCCACCACTAATGGTAGCAAAAGCAGCCTTTGTGCGTTGCAGCACAGATGAAAGGGCAGCTTCCTGAGTGTTACTGATGCTGTGCCTGAAGCCGTGCTGTCAACTTGTCAGATACAGGGCTGTGTTGCTGTGGGCTGCACACATAATAAAAGACTGTTTCAGGAGCTCTTGCATGATTCAGTTTGGGCCAACCCGAGCCTGTCCGGTCTCACATTGTGTGATGCCATTTATTATGAACAGATGAGTCAGCCGATGGTAGAAAGTGGGGTGGCATTGAGACATAAGTGCGGTGTGGTGCTGAAGGAGTAGGCATATTTGCAAGTACTTCAATTACAGCGTGGCTGCTGCTCAGACATTAATTTAATTGTACTGTGCATTTGTAGTGTGTGAAGTTGCTGACCGCACTTTACACCCCAGACCTTACTGATAAACTCTCCCCACTTGTCTCTCTTCCTCTCTCTGCAAACACACACAGATACGTGCACACTTTATATGCACCTCTGATGTATTCAGGATTCATTTGTCAAGGTGCATGAGTCATTGCATTGACAAGTTCATTATTTGCTGAGGCATGAGAAGTACTGGCTAGTAATATCTCTGTCTAGCAGAGTGTGTGTGTCTTTCTCGGCATCCTCTTTTTCACAACTGTGTCAGAGAAATCGTGGTAAAATTTCTTCCTCTAAACAATCGTATGTGTGCAGAGTCCACATTCTGAGTTACAGACAACCTAGAACCCATTATCGGTATTCATTCAGTTGTGTTCCTCTGCCAAGTCACAAGCGTGAATCTTCGCAGTGTCTTCCTGCAGCCACCAGCTAATACTGTTATGTAGGATGTGGTGGGTTGTGTCACTGACTGTATCTGGGCAGGTGGGTGCGTCACATCTTCTCTAGGCTGTTTCTCCCAAATAATAGGTCTCTCCCTGTCAGGTGTGCATGTTTGCTTGCTAGTGTGTATGTGCGTGTGTGTATGTACCTAGCTGTGTACACATGTATTGGTGTGTTGTGTGTGCAATTTAGTGCATGTATGTGTGTGCATGACTTCATGCTTGTGTGTATGTGCATGCATGTGCATGCATGTGCACATGCTTGTCTGTGATTGTGTCTGTATGTGTACGCCTGCACCTTTTTTACTATGCGTGTGTGTGTGTGTGTGTGTGTGTGTGTGTGTGTGTGTGTGTGTGTTTGCACAGCTAGAGAGACAGAGAGGCTCAGGGCCCTTTCTCTTATATAACTGTTGAGAGGGTTTCCTTTGCTCCCCACAAAAGCAGTTTCCACTTTTTTTCAGCTGGCTGCATTCTGCCTCTGACTGGAGGCACATTGCACTATGCTAATTCTCTGACTCACTGGTATATCCTGTTTTAACCCTGTGCTGAATCCGGTGTTGTGTCTATACATGTATTTGTGTGCGCGCGTGCGCTTTCCCTTTGTTGCTGCACCTACTGTTTAATTTATCATCAGGGCCACAAGTTAGAATTCCATCCTCACTCTTAAGCTGTATCCATTGTGCGTCACTTTCACAATTTGAAAATCGGGGGCAGTAAAATGGGGGGTGGGGTGGAGTGATTTCATCACAACATGCAGTGGTTTTGTTATGAGATTATAGCAAGGCCTAAGGCAACGCAGTGCTTGTTATCCTGCATCAACTGCATCGTTTGTGAATGTTCTTTGGGGCTGCCTAGGTGATTTTACCCTCGGCCATCAAGTTGCCGTGCTAGTGTCATAGACAGTTTATTTTCATGGCCATTATTTGACAGCTATATCTCTTAAGGTTTAAAGGCCCTTTTCAGGGAAATTTGGCCTCAGGTCAAAAGGGGAGGAAGAGCATCATCAAAGTAAAAGCCACTACAGAAAGAACAATTACAGATAACACGTGATAAGAGGATGAAAGTAAGCAGTTACAACACAACCTAAGCTGTATACATGCTTTTCATTCTTCTTGAGGATTTTTTCTTGAGTGGGATTTTCAACTGGAAATAACTACAAAATTAATAAAATATTAGAAATGTCTGATAAAGCAGTGATTCTGGACCTAGCTTTGTTGATACGAGGTCAAAGTAAATCAAAAAATTTTTGCATGTACTGTTGCTAAAAGAATGATGCTAGTATTGTTGCTAATATCTCACCTATAGGAAGGGAGCTTTTATCACCCGGTTTGAATTTTTAACCATATTTCTGTTGACAAAAACAAGCTAGGTGTCTAGTAAGCTATTTCTATACAAGTTCTCCACTTGTACACAGCATTACAGTACTCGCTCTGAAGACAATAAAATATAACTCCAATCCCAGTCCCTTTGTCTGCGCTGTGAAATAATGAGACAGAAGCTAACTGCCTATGCGGCGTCCTGTTAGTTAGGCGGTGTCCTGCAGCCCTCTGTGAAGGATGGGGTGGATTTTTCTGGCAGCTGCCACTTCCGGTAAATATTATTTAGCTTAACCCTCTGCTTCTGACCTCTCCGGGTTCCTGCTACATCAAATGCGGTGTCAGACAAAACCCTCCGTCATGTATTACGCAACCAATTGCTCCCTGTATCCCCCCCCCCCCTCCATTCACCTCGCTCTCTCCTTGACCTCGGTGCTAGTCATCTTTCTCTCTCCATCTTCATCTCCCCAGAATTGTGTGTGTGTGTGTGTGTGTGTGTGTGTGTGTGTGTGTGTGTGTGTGTGTGTGTGTGTGTGTGTGTGTGTGTGTGTGTGTGTGTGTGTGTGTGTTCAGATAAAGCTCTTTTTTCCTAATCCTTCTCATCCTCCCCCCATCTCCCCACTACCAGCTCCATCCTTCCACATACCCCCCCACCCCGACTCACAACCCAAAGGCACGAAAAAAGCAGTCTCCCCAGGGATCATCATGTGTTACTTGGTTAATCATGTGTATGAGTGGGTATTTTTTTTATATTTTATTTTTCTATTCATTCATTTTTTTATGTGCGCATGCGTGCGAGGAGGCCATACGTCTGTCTCTGTGTTGCCAAACTTGACCGCAGGACGCGAATGCCAGATATCAGCAGGTGGAGTCCATCAAGCCCTCCGATAGTTAGGAACTGATGCCGAACATACTGGAATACTGATACGAACAAACCCGAACCCCCCTTCTCTGCAGAGTTTTGCATTTCAAGCCGGTGTGCTCTGCTTTTGAACTCGTGCGTTGTGCGAGCAGCTGGAATGTAAAACCATTTCAGCTGTGAGGGCAGGTGAAGCTGCAGCTTCTTCACGACTCCCCCTCTTTTGTGGCCCGTTACACATCTGCGGTAACTAGCGAGCATGATGGGGGGGGGGGCCCTGTCCTTAGATCACTGTTGACCAGAGATTTTCACTGTATTACAGAGGTTGTCCCTAACTGCAACACAAATTTTTTTAAAAAAAAAAAGGTAGTTTTCTGCTCCAACAGGCAAGTAAATTTAACAAACACTGCAGGTCATCTTACTAGACAAAAGAAGAAGAAGAAAAAAAGACAAACGAGCTCAACTGGATAGATGCCACCGCTCCTGGTGGCATGTGTGTGTGGGGCCGCAGGTGGCCAGTGGTGCTCTGATGAGTTGTGACACCACTGGTGACGCTCGGTAGACTCGCAGCTAGAATAGCAGAAGCAAAGTAAAGCGCCGTTTGCTTAGGTAAACAGGCGTTTGCTTCATATAGATGGCTTGGTTTCATACCCCGCCCGAAACCTGGGTTCCCCGGCACGTGGGCGTTTTTTTTTTATTCAAGCACAGACTTGTGCAGAAACGATCCAGCCACAAACACAACTGTGATGTCAACACCTGATTTCTTTTTCCCCCTGTAATAGCTGAATTACATCGTCTATTTTTCTATTTTCTCAACACCATTTTATGTCAACTGTGGAAAACTAGACAAACTTCTTGCACATTTGGGTGGAAGATAAGAAAACAGACACTTTTGGGGGGGGGGGGCTTTTTTTCCGAGCCATCCCGATCGCTGTTCCACCCCCTCTGCCGACCTGGGGAGGGCTGCAGACTACCACATGCCTCCCCCAATACATGTGGCGTTGCCAGCCTCTTCTTTTCACCTGACAGTGAGGAGTTTCACCAAGGGGGACGTAGCGCATGGGAAGATCGCACTATTCCCCCTCAGTTCCCCCACCCCACCCCACCCCGAACAGGAGCCCCGACTGACCAGAGGATGCACTAGCGCAGCGACCAGAACATCCGGCTTCCCACCCGCAGACATGGCGAATTGTGTCTGTAGGGATGCCCAATCAAGCCGGAGGTAACACGGGGATTCGAACAGGCGATCCCCGTGTTGGTAAGCAACGGGATAGACCACCACGCTACCCGGACGCCCCCGAAAACCAACACTTTAATGCATAAACCCACGTGGAAAACCTGGCACTCCCATAATTTTGGAGAACCCTTTTTCACAGCCTGGTTGGACAGTTTGCTTTTGTGAGAGATTTTGGATGTTGAATGCAAATCGGAATAAATGGAATCAGGATCTCCACGTTGTGTCTTGGTTTACTTGGAAGAGCTGAGAAGACTGTGGACAGCTGGACATGTCAGCGTGACTCATAAGTCGAGAAGCAGACTGGACATTCAAGTAGACTGGAGCAAGCCATAAACAGAATGTGAACTGCAAGCAGGAAGGTGTGGTAATGAGTAAGGAAAACTCCAAGGAAATGAAATGGATTGATGAAAGAGATGGTAATTTCTTAACTTTTTTTTTAACATTTTTATTTATTTGCATGAGCCAGATAGCATCTGCTTATCTAGACTATACTCTCACTTCCATCTCAGTTCCATTAATTCTGGCTATAGCAATACAAAAACATCATGTCTTCGGTTTCTCTTTAGCCGGCCAGAATTACGTGAGGACACCATATAAACTCTGTGAGGGCTGGGATGAGGAGCAGGGTCTCAGAGCACAATCATTTTATACGGCCGTCTCTGGAGCAGCAGAGAACTCGGACAACCGGTTTCTCATAAAGCAGAGTTAATTTGCTCCGGTCCCACAGCTATACATAAGTTCTAGCAGTCTCATCCCTCCAATGTTTTTCCTTTCCAATGTGTTCTTTACCACCCAGCCCCTCATCCTCCACCCAAGTTTGTCTCCTGTATGGAGGATCTGAAACTCAGGAGACAATGAAACAGCGTGATGAAAGAGTCGGAATAGTTCTCCTGAAGTAGTAAAGTCTATCCTCCCTTCCTCCAGAGAATTCAGATTGTTGTGATATCTGTTGTAGTCTTTAACCCTGTGCTCTCCACCCCGCCTGGCGTGATCCGCCGCTGCTAATCTTAGATTTTCTGTCTCCACTTTCTCCAACTTCTGACCTACTGACTGGCGCTCATGCCACTAGCCAAACTCAGATGAACGAATAAACAGCTGATTTCTGAACAATGGTGACAGTGCTGCCTTCAGGAAATGTCCAGCAGTTTATTTTTAGACGTTTTTGTGGCTGAACGTCCCGGGAGGAAGAAGGAGGCCAGCGTGGTTGTCGTGGGGACGGGAGAGGGACAAAAGAATTGAGGCTGGCTGGAGGGGAAATGGGTGTGGTGGGCTCTCCCTCCCATTAGCCAACCGCTGACTACAAATAAACTCTTTAACTAACACTGAAGTATGTAACATCGTCGGCAAGAGACACCCTCCTGATTAGGATGAGTTCAGTCAGAACAAGGTGAGGCCAAGAAGAGTACCCGGTGACCTCAGAGTAGATCCACAGCTGCACCAAAGGTCGTGAACTGAGACTGAAGGGCTGACTTGAGTTTAGGTAATGCAGTAAAGGGGAAGTAAATGGTCTGTGTGCTTTGATACACATTTGCATTGTTGTGAACAGATGGCATGCAACAATTTTAGCTCATTCATTATATTTCTACATTGTTCTATAGTGAATGCATAAATGAATAATCGGTATAATTTATTGTAGATGCAGAACAATGTAAAGAAAGCTATGCAGAAACTGATTCTGTGCTCCCATTTAATTAATTTGAAAGCGTTTGAGGCAGCCTCTTAGTGCTTTTGTTGAATTAAGCTAACTCGTAAAATGAAGGGGGGGGGCTGAAAAATGATTCTCCATTCTCAGATTCCCCGAATCTTCATTAATGAGGTGAGATGGGTAAACGTACGCCTGATTTTATATTTGGTGTGGTAAAGCCTGATGATCTCTCATGTTACCGTTATTGGAGTATATCAGGGCCTCCTACCAAAGCTGCTGCTTACATTTCCCAAGTGTGTCAGTATTGTATCAATAAAATTAGAAGAGATTGACCTAAGGCACAGATCCTGGATTAACGTTTTACTGTTGTAGTGGGTAGCACGGTGTCCCAGTGGTTAGCACTGTTGCCTCACAGCAAGAAGGTCCTGGGTTCAAACTCCAGGCCGTCACAAGTCCTTTCTGTGTGGAGTTTGCATGTTCTCCCCGTGTCTGTGTGGGTTTCATCTGGGTGCTCCAGTTTCCTCCCACCAACAAAAAGACATGCTTGTTAGGGTTAATACTCCTGTCTGTGCCCCTGACCGAGGCAATGGAAAGAAGAACTGGACTTGGTCCCGGGTGCTGCAGCTGCCCACTGCTCCTATACAATAGGATGGGTTAAATACAGAAGGCAAATTTCATTGTAACCTGTACAATGACAAAAGTAAATAAATAAATAAAGTGGCTTTCTAGTGTACCCAACTTAACTGCAAAGGGCAGGCATTTGCAGTTAAGTTTAACCAGTTTAACCACTATAAAGGTAAAGCATCATAAACATAAACACTAGTTACATTAGATATAGCCTTGCACAGGTTTTCTACCACTTGGCATTGAACAAAGCAGGAGGAGCTTTTCCAATATGCTACCAACCTATTTAACCTCACTACTGCAAACATTTAGTTGCAGCTCTCCCAACCCTTCTTCCAATCATCCCAATATCCACCCACAGGGTATATAACCTTTGCACCTCATTTCTCTCACATTTTACCCACCACCTTCCCATTCTTCCTCCAGGACACATCTATATCACACCTTGCTTCTCCCCAAGGATGTAAAAAAACAAAAACGGACCAGTGGGTGTGTTTCTTTACAGCCCTGAGTTGTGATTTTAGGGATGACCTGTAGAAGATGGTGTAACAGTATGTCATTTCGCTCCACCGCATCACCTGTTCCCATCTCTTACGTACATTGCAGGCTTTAATGTCCGGCTCTCACACAGCGCATGAAATGCCTTGATAAATATCAAAGGAGGTTGAGTCAGTTCATCTGGATACATTTATTGACAGAACCGTTTCATCACTCAACTAAGTGACGTCTTCGGTCCGAAGACGTCACTTAGTTGAGTGATGAAACGTATCTTGTCAGTAAACGTTGTATCCAGATGAACTGACTCAACCTTCTTCGATTTCCTTACCTGGATTATTGAGCATGCATCGAGATGCCTTGATAAATACTTAGTGTACGCAAGTCTGCAAGAAATCTAATGAGGCAGGTTGAAGAATCCTGAACCAAATCCCTCACTATGTACACGTGCCGTGCCAGTTTCACAAATACTCCCATCATGATGATGACGACGATGCTCAAATCTGTACTTGTCATATAACCTGCATCTGTGCTGGTTCCACGTGTAGCTTGCATACTTAACATGGCAATTTGAAGTTCACAATTATTAACCATGACACGGGCATGCCTTAGTTGCCAATGTGGGGGGGGGACCAGCAGATATTTTGACAAGCTCTCTCCCTGCTGTATATGTATGAGTGTATTAGCATTGGTGTCTGTGTAAATTTAGACTTTCAGATGTGACCTTTGTTGTCTAAATGTCAGGGAGATCGGAGAGGAAGCCCACAGAGGCTGGGTGGGCTTATGTAATCTGCTCACCCCGCTTCACACACACACACACACACACACACACACACACACACACACACACAGCTACACAGTGGAGAAAAAAGCTTGTTTGAGAAAGGTTGTCATATCTCACCCATGATGGCTCACACAGCCCTCTGAAAGCCCGCCTTTCAAGAGCCTTGGCTTTTATCAGCATCTATGTGCAGAAAGCGTCCTGGAAATTATTTATGGTTTTAAAAATACTTATATAGCGCATGCATTTGGCTTCATTCTTTTAAATTTATTCTGGGATCTTTTGATCCATCCTGAAGCTGTGCTGTATGAAAACTGCCGGTGCTTTTCGGGGGGTGGAGGGGACGGAGATTTTGCTGCATGAATTCATTCATGACCATCTTGTGCTCCCTCATAATCTGCCAACAATGTGAGGCATGGGCACCAGGGCAAACGCTGCAGGCCAGGACTCGTTTGTGTGTAATACAGTATCCGCCTTAACAATCCCAGTAAACGTGCTGGCCAAAATAAGGATGTGCTTGCCAGTGGCTTGCCAACGGCAAGGACATGCACAGATGGGAGCTTGGACCACTTTGCCTTGTCACTCATGATGATAAACCTTGATAACTCTGTTCATTTTTTATTTTGGAAGGACCTGATTACGGCACATAACACAAATAAAGATAAACTATTCGGTGATTTTTATCCTGTAATTGCTTGACTGCATATCTTTGCAAGGTGCCTTTGGTAACTGCTTTATAGCCATATCTATGCTACACACTGCTGACATCCAGTTGACTCCAAAAGGTAATAGACCTGATCAGGCTTTGGGGTGTTGAAGCCCTTGTATTTGCTGTTTTAATAAAGCATTTTTTTAAATGTTTAACTTATTTGCTTTTATTTGATTGTTTCCAAGATCCACTCACAAAATCTGCTTTGGGATAGCTTTTGATTCGGCGAACCTTCCGTGCAACATATTGAAGGTGGCAAGATTTCCACAGAAGGCTACAAGGACGTATACACAAAGTCCTCCGTATCATGCAAAGGATCCAATGACAACCTCTGATGTCGTGTTTTCCTCAAGAGCTATTTTTATGTTGTTACCACAGCAATAGTACCACACTACTTTTTAAATAATAAGAAAAAGGCTGATTTAAAGAAAAACATACAATATATGGTGTTTTTAATTGTCCGGCTGAGGATAATTTGGCTACAATCTTTTAGCTCCCCTGACCACATTATCCAATACCGGAGGCTGCAGAAATCTACCCTACATCATGTAGCAGCCCATAGACTTAGAGGAGTTGAGGATTCGACTGCATTGACAAGTGGAGAGAAGGGTTGGGTACCGTTCACATTTGAACCGTTACCGGTACCAAGAATTCGGTACCGGTACTCGAGGGTAAATTTTCTTCAGTACTTTACTCTCCCTGTAATAGCAAAAATGTAATTTCAGTTGTAGAAAAAAAAACAAGTAAACAAGCACGAAACCTTCCAGATCCACGGCGCACCCGCCAAGTGTGAAGGCGATGGGATGAACGGTTGTCGAGCAAATCGAAGGACAGACAGACAGACAGACTCCTTCCATTTTAGTTAGATTATTGTTACTCCAAGGAATTTTGAGATGTATATAGTTAATATATCAAAGATTTATGAGTGCGCGTTCATGTCCTAAAGCGTCCCTCTCAGGGTGTCCATGAGGGAGTGACCACAATTTGCAACGCAAGGCCCATGGCGGCAGTTGCGCGGCGCTGTGAGCTATGCATTTTTCTTAATCACAAATATTGCAGCAAGCGTTGTCTGCATCGTTTCGAAAAACGAAACCACACTTGCGAGCGTTTTTCAGCTGGTCATTGATCTGTGTTGGACTTGAACAAGGTGTAGGTTTTAGGGGAGGGGGAACTAGTCTCTCTCTCCCTCTGCCTCTCTCTCACCCAGATGTGCACTTGCAGTAAACCAGGAGGGCTTTTTCAAAAGGCTTGTAGTGAATTCAGGGGGCAGCCGGGAATCTGCCGCAGCCAGGATGCGAACCTGGGTCTCCTGCACCACAGGTGACCACGACTGGTTAACGTAGTTGCCCGTGGTGCGAGAGACCTGGGTTCGCGTCCCAGCTGCGGCAGTTCCCAGCTGCCTCCTGAATTCACTACATTGGTGTCGGAAGTGGGATGGTGAGACCGTGAGGCCATCGGAAGCGTGTGCGCCCAGAAGCGTGAGGGAGCTGGTATGCTGAAATGCATCTATTATGACTGGTGTAGTCGACTAACTAAAGGACCCTTTAGTCAACTGGTTAACGTAGTCCCCCGTGGTGCGAGAGACCCGGGTTCGCTTCCCGGCTGTGGCGGTTCCCAACTGCCCCCTGAATTCGCTACAGGCTCATAAGGAATTTTATCAATATTTATTTTAATTCCCAACCTGCTCTCAAGGTACCGGAATTTGGCACTGATTAATTTAACATGACTTGGTACTCGGTAGTACCAACGTAATTTGGTCAGTACCCTAAGAGTACCAAGTTCAGTACCCAACCCTAGTGGAGAGTGAACTTGATTCTCAAGTAGATAAAGTATGGACATGAATTTACTGGCTGGGCTGTATCCTCCACTTGATATGTAATGTGACAGTGGCTTCATCTTTTTTTTCCCCCATTCAGAAAAACAGGCTTGTCATTCACGTGTCAGTTGCTGAGAGTGGCATTACCGCCATTGGAATGAGGATATTCAAAAATGACGTGATTGTGATCGGTAAATTAGGCGCCTCATTGATAATGATAAAGGAGCTTACTGCAAGAGCCTCGTGAGCAACTTCGAAGTAATTAATAGATTTCCACCTGAAAAGTGTTACCTCATTAAAAACAAGTTAAAGTCCTATTATTTTAGTTAGGACACACAATGACAGCATCTCGGACTTTGCTCCCCACCTCTCCTTCATGTCAGAGTTACCATAGTTACATAATATAAGGAGCTTTTAGGTGTTGTTTTTTTTGTCAGTTGAATTCATCAAACTGAATTGAAATAAAAAAAGACTAAGGTGAAATCATAGCGACCTCCTATAGGCCACATGTGTGAGACTAATGGTCCTTACTCAGGATTTGAATCAGTGTGCCATATCTGCGCTGCAGGAATGTTTAGGGTTTTTGCTTTATTCATGACATTCATGCTTGAGACTGTTTAATTATGTGCCCTTTCTGTCAGAACAGGCCTGCAGCACTTGTCTGCAGAAGTGTGCGCGCGTGTGCGCGCGCGCGTGTGTGCTGGGGGTATTTTTAGTTTAAGCCTTTTGCACCTTGCCCCCTAAGATAGCTGTGTGCCTATCTATAGCAGAGACTATAAAGAGTGTGAAATTGGCTCATTATCAGGAGGATCGTATCGGGCATGCCTGATCGATGCATCGCTGCAGAGAATATGGCTGGAAGGGTTTATTTACATGATGCCGGCGGAAATGACAGGAGGGTGATGCCTCCGAGGGAAGCGCGTTTCCGTTATCCTGGCAGTTCTTCTCCCTCGTCACAGGGCCGCTAATAAATCGCCGCGGCGCGGTGATATTTTTAGACGGGGATGAGAGATGAATGAGGTTATGATTCTGGCCTCCGCGGTCGATCCAGTCAGCGAGGGGGGGCAGGCGGGGCCCCTCCCCCCCCCTGACTCGTGGTGATGGCTGTTGCCGGTAGTCTCGCAGGCTGAGCGCTGATCAGTATTCATGCAGGACCGCCTCTCTTCGGTTTTCCAGCCGATCTCTCTGGTCTGCGCTCACCGGAAGGCAGGCTCGGCGGCAGTCAGCAGCCTGCGCACAGCCTTCCGTTGTTTTGCCTCGAGACTCTTATTGGCCTGAGAGTCGCTTTTAGGGGAAGAGGCGAACACCGGCGGGGTGTTGACTAGCGGTGGGGAGAAAAAGCGGTGCGGACTGATGATGATGATGATGGTGAGGATGATACATCTGTTGGCGTGCCTATTTTTTTTGGTGATAGCCCGCGCGCGCGTGGTGTGAAGAAGCGTAGAAGCCGTGCTTCTTTTTCTTTCCTTTTTTTCCCAACCCCCCTCCGTTTTCTGCCTTAACTGTTAAATGGTGGATTTATGATGGTGGGCCGTGGTTAGGCTGAATCCCGCCCGTCTCCGAAAAGACCACATCTCAGCATCCCCGCAGCACTGCACCACCACCATGGCCTTGGACGTCCAGACGTTCGTGGTGTTTATGGTGATCGCGATTTTGGTGCTTGTGAACGTGTTGTTGATGTTCATCCTCGGTACTCGTTAAATGGATCCGCGGTTCGGGCCCGGTTCGCTGCGCACCGCACTTTCACGGAGGAGATCGGGAGGGAAATCGCACGCGCGTTCGTTGAGAGCAGGGACACCCGGCGCTCCATCATGGCTACACGTTGAAATGAATGACGTTGGTACAACCATATGTATTTCTATCCTCCCCCACCCACCCACTCCCCCCACCTCCTCCTCTCTCACCCCGAAACCTCCGTTTTTATGTCTTGTCCTTTAACCGTTTGTGACAGCTGGTGGTGTCTGGTGGTCGTAGTTGTGCGGATACAGATGTGGTGGTCTTACCTTTTGTGCAGAACCGGGAATTCATCTTTCCCTTTTAAACACCCCCCCTCCTCCTCCTCCTCCCCCCCTTTACGTCGATCTCCTTCTCTCCTCCGTATTGTATTATGTCACTTCTGCGTATGGATTAATTTTATTTTGATTTTTTTTTTCTTTTCAATTTTTGACGTTTTTTTTTTTCAACAATCACTGAATCTCATCGCATTTTAATTCCAGCAATCCTGCTGCGTCAGGATTTTTTCTCTCTCCTTTGTCATAAAAAATGTAAATCACAGCATCCACAAACTAGCATCTTAACGCCAGTGCAGCAGCAGCAGCAGCAGAGCGTTACTGTGTGGTGACTGTAGTAGCCTGTTTTGTTATGAATAGTGGTGCAATGGGGGAGGCTGTGTTCACGTTTTGGGATCAGATACATTCTTTGGATGACCATAATCTGTCTCTTGAACAGTAACCAATAGCAGGCCAGGCTAGGCCTAATAGAGGAGGGCCTCCATCACTTCAGGTTTCCCCCATTTTAGATGCCGCGCCACTCAGCTCCCATTTCATAGTCCACAACATTCAAGAATCTCCCCAGTTTTTTTTTTTTACATTTTCAACATGTCAAGTGTTCGCCTCTTTTAAAAGTGCTCTCACATTGTTATTTCACCTTGACGCTAAATAGCGACCGATCTTTTTTTTATGAGCACATTTCAGAAATAGATAAAAGATTCATCTGAGTGAAAAGGCATGTAAAGTGGAAAGAAAGAAAAAAAAACCTTTTCCCTTTTTTTTCACACGTTACCTAATAAAGGATTGGAGCCAGTGTCATGAATGTTGTATGAATGTCAGAAATAGATAAGCTGAAAGCCTGTCCCAGGGTTGTCTGTGTGGTCCTATTAATAGGACTGTTAGCCTGGCTGGGATTTGAAGAAATGTGCTCTCACACTCAAATCTAAGTGCTTTGTGTGTGTGTGTGAGAGTGTGTGTGTCCAGTGCATGATGTGCATTTTATTTGTGTGTTTGTTTACATGCGTGTTTGCAACCAGCTCAGTGGCAGCTGCTGTGTGTCCAATAAAAAGTAGTGTGGCAACAGTGTTTTCTGAACGGAGATACCTTCATCAAATGTGGCGACATGTGGGCTGTGGTGTGCCGCACATAAGCACTCATAAACAGGGACCCCCAGCATGACCACAAACACATCATCATTATGTTATTGTATTGGCTATATGTATAGCGTTCGTCTGGCTATCAGCATTGACAAGACTTGTGTATATATATATATGTGTGTGTGTGTGTGTGTGTGTGTGTGTGTGTGTGTGTGTGTGTGTGTGTGTGTGTGTGTGTGCACAAGTGATGCTGAGTGTTTGTGTGCTGAGTGGTGTGTGTGTGCGTCCGTGTGTGTGCCAGTGTTATCTGTAGAGTTCCCCTTTGAAGCCGAGTCCTGCACGCGTCCCTGGTGTTCACACATTTGGAATAATCCCTCAGGGCAGGTGCCTCCTAATAGAGTTCTGTTAAATGCTGTGCAGTCAGAAGTGTCAATGTGTGGATGATGTGTGGGAGTGGGATGACGTTTTGTGTTTGCTACTGTGTGTGTGTGTCTATGGGATGTGTGTGTGTACTGTCAACGGTTTTAGGCAGAGCATCTTTGATTGGCTCCTAGACTCAGGGCATAAGTGTATTACATAACAACGTTGGCAGACACAGGGAGGACGGACCGCTAGATTGCTCGGTGCGTCGGAAAGAGAAGCCTCTTTCTGGTGTCACAGCGCCTCGTTACTCGACATCTCAGGCTCAGAGCTGGCGGAGGAACCTTGCCTAGACCTCTTCCGAAGGGATTTATCTATCATGATTGTATGAACCGGGCTTCTCCATGCATACGCTCTCTGAACAGTTACATGCCACAAACATGGTAAGGCTGGCTGAATGCGTTTGTGTGTTTGCTCAAGGATGCTGTGTGCCGCTTTGGTGCAGCTGTGCTGTGCTGTGCTGTGCTGTGCTGTGCTGTGCTGTGCTGTGCTGTGCTGTGGATGGATAGAGGAGGATGTTGGAATGCAGCGGAGCTGCCAGTGCAGTGAATGCTGATGTGTCATGGTGCAAGGGTGATATTAGCTAGAGAACTGACTTCAGTTGCCGACCTATTGCCACATTCTCGTCATTCCTTGTGAGTGAACCCAGAAGCAAAAGGACTGCCATTTATGTCGGTACGGAGAGATGCGTTTCTCTGCATTCATTTGCATTGACCCAAATACAGGTTTTGCGGTTTAGAGAGTTCCACCCTCTGATCTTTGATGTTGTAACTGCAGTGTAACCATGACGATGACACAGGTCATTACTGCCGGTAGAAACGCAGGTAATCATGGCACTCTCCTGTTTGTGTGCATGTGTTAGTTTTTGTGTGTGTGTGTTTTTTGCATATATATGTATGTGTGTTTATGTTGACTCTATGTCCTTTAATCAAGCTAGGTATCGGGCTGTGCCAGGACAGGAATGGGAGAGATTGATTATATAATGCTTATAATTTATTCAGAAATGTTGGAAATGTTGAGGAAGAGGGATGCAATATGTTGGAGAGGGCAGTACCGATCTTAGTAGAGAGATGGAGGGAAGAGGAGAGAAATTCACAAGGAGAGATATAGGTGGTGAAAGGATATCTATCTATCTATCTATCTATCTATCTATCTATCTATCTATCTATCTATCTATCTATCTATCTATCTATCTATCTATCTATCTATCTATCTATCTATCTATCTATCTATCTATCCATCCATCCATCCATCCGAGTTTCCTGTATAGCAGCAGATAGAGGGGGGCTGAGAGGATTGAGCATGGCGTGAATGGGGCTGAAAACGGAGAGGTTTCTGGCAGCGGAGAGGGAGTGGGCAGTAGGAAGATTAGGGACAGCAGGCATGAGAGTGGGGGAGAGCGAAGCAAGGCTCACCCATGTGCCAAGACTCCTCTGTGGTATAGATGATGGTGTAGGTGTAGGTTCCAGAGTCAGGTGAGAATGGCCAGTTAAAACTTCCTTGGTTTTTGTGAGTTTCATGGTAGCCTTGTAGTGTTTACCTATGCATAGAGAAAAGAAAAAAAATTGTAACGACAATAACAATTGTAATCAAAATCCTCTTCCTGGATCAACAATGAGCTGACCCCAGTTTCTGAGCACTATTCATCTGTCCTGTTCCCATGGCAGCATGACACATGTTTTAGCAGTAATCCTCCTCTCTCCCAGTAATAGAGAGGGTTGAGATGTAGAGCTGTTGTTATCCCAGCTTCCCAATCCATTGTGATATGGTACCTGATTGAAACAGCCCACTCAATGACATGTTGTAGCACCCCTTTCATCTAAAAGCTGCATACAAAGTCTTACATTGCCTTCCCTTTTTTGTTTTTCAACATAAAACTGCTCATTTTTAAGGTTTGACTAATTCCTGTGGTTTGTCATGTTAACAATTACCTAATTGTAGAAGTCATGCATGTTAACCATCCATGCTCCTTCTGTATGCACGCACAAAGATGCTTGCACATATCCACATGCATTATCTATTACAAAGGCATATGCAGGCATACACATAAATAAACATCCACGTGCAACCCTTTTTTATATTCTGATACAACCTGAAGTATCCTTGCCTTTTCTGTCGTTTTGTCAATATCAGTGGAGCATCTTCATCTGTCACTATGACAACAGCTGTTCTCTCCCCTCCAGGCATGGATGTCTCTCCTCATATTCACCTCCCTCCCCTGATTGACTTATATCCCCCCAAAGCTGTCTCAGCAACTCACTGGGGAGGTGGGTTTGTCCACAGGTTTAAGGGGCAATGTAGCTGCTGAGTTTGGGAGCTTAGATCCTCATGGGGCTAGGATTAACGGTACACACGCATACATACACATATATACACACACACACACACAAAATGCTATCTCTCCAGAGTAAGCTCACAAACAAACCACGTCAGCATGCAGGTACAATAGCGCTTGTCTACAGTAAGCCCTCTAATGATCAGATGCATTTCAAAATGTGCTCACATCTATGGATGTAGTTGTCATGGCGATGAAGCAAATATCACAGCCACTCGATATGACATCAGAAGCAAAGATAGCATCTGTTGTAAATAAAAAAAATTCCAAAACATTTTGGGGGTTTTGCTCTTTTTTTTCTTTTTTTTTTTTTTTAAGACACAAACAGCCGTGGATACGAACTGTAATACAAGCAAACAGCTAATTCTGAGTGCATCCATATGATGCCCCTCTCTCCAGGCTTTTGCTAGCTTTGTACCTAGAGACTAAGCAGCTCCTGTCAGGCTTGGTTAGCGCTGGCTGCTCAGCCCATAGCCCCAGAGACAGGATGCATGGTTAGCGCTGGACCGGGGAGTGCTGATGAGCACCGATTTGGATAGAAGAACTGGAACAAACAGTTGGTGCTCTGCCACAAATTGTACATACGGTTCAAGGGTCAAAAGCATGTGTAAGTGTGTGTTTGTCTGTGGGTGTGTTTGCATAGATCTACGTGTGTGTGGGTGTGTGAGGCAGTGTCAAGGTGACAGAGCTATTCCTCAATGTGATGGATGGCTTTGTCGGGTGGTAGATGGATGGCATGGGGTCTGGCTCCCTCTCAGGAACAGTCTTCACTGTCTCTGGTCCTTTAATGAGAATAACCTTTACCCCCCCCCCCCCAAAGCCCCTCTGAAGCATAATGATCACCTGACTGACGGCATGTTTTCTTGCACACAGATACACATTCATTCTCTCACGTGCCCTGGATGAGACAGCCGCACACGTACATACGGCAATTTCGTTAACATTTTTGTAAACATCCAGTTTCGGTGTTGCATAATGCCCTAATTATTTATTCATGATGGTAAAATCAATTGAAAAGATTTGATGAGTCATGCCCCCATGTTTTGTCAAAGACTATGCTGCAGCTAAAATAACAAGCCATGGTGACAGCATGGGAGAAGGGAGGGCATTATCCCCTCATGTTTGATGGCTCCTCAACATCTATATTGCATTAGCACATATAATTATTCTAATGTCATAATTGGCCAATTACTGTCCCTGCACTCAGACCGCGCTGTGCTTTCAACCAGCTTGTTGAACCAGCTTCTGCTGTTGGATTTGCCTCTTCTGTGCTCCTATGTTGTGTTGTGTTATGTTGTGCTATGTTGTGTTGTGATGTTATGTAGAGTGATATGCTAGCTATTGTGATATGTTGTTCTATTAGCTTCCCTAAGCTGCTAATAGGCCCCTGCTCTGATAGTGTGTATTTTGCATTCATTAATAATCGGAGTGGGTTTTAGAGCAAAGATTTGTGGAAAAATGAGGCGAAGTGGGCGAGGGCCACATAACAATATCCCCAAATGTTCACATGCAGATATGTAGTCACATTACAGCTACGTAGTCATAACTGTGGCAGCAGGGTTAGCATGCGCAATACCTGTGATGCTATTTTGAGTGGCGTTTCAATGACAGTGGTGCGATACAGCATGTGAATGTGATATAAAATACTATCTACATCTCTCTCTCTCTCTTCCTGTCCTTGCACATTCCGTAGTTAATAAGCGGAGGTTCGATTGTCAGCGCTGAGGCGGTATGGGACCATGTAACCATGGCAGACCGGGAGTTGGCGTTTAAGGCCGGTGATGTCATCAAGGTGCTGGACGCCTCCAACAAGGACTGGTGGTGGGGCCAGATTGATGAGGAGGAGGGATGGTTTCCTGCCAGCTTCGTACGGGTGAGTTAGCCACGGCCACGACTAGGCGCCGACAACAGACACAACACACACCCACGTGCACCCACAGCAGTACAGAGACGAATGTGAGCAGACAAGCTGATAAATACATGGACACAAAGGAGCATATGGGCAAGTGTTCTCTCTGTCTCTCGCTTTCACACGCATGCTCAAACACAACACGCATACACACACAAAGTACTCTGTCTCTGCACACGCACGCACACACACATGCTCAGTGAGTTGAAAACCCCTTACTTTAATAATGCATAGCACTAGAGAGATCAGACAACAGCGAGCTAAGTGCTCCTCTATGGTGCCCTAAAAGGACAAAACAAAGATTTTGGTGAGCCCTTTTTTAGTTAGTTTGGCAGTGCATTCAGCTCCTACCCTCCAAAGGCACTCACATACACAGAACAAGCCCTTCTTGTAGGCCATGCTGACGTAATTCTGCTCCTATGTGAGCTCACACGAGATCATCAATGTGTTAAGACAGCGGAGACTTTTTCAGAGGGAAGTAGTTGGCACCTCATTTTAGGTGGAGGCTTCCCCCATTACCCAGACCCCCCCCCCCATGGCCACCCCCACATGTCCACCCCTCTGTGTCCACTCCTGAAGGGGCAGGGCAGACAGGCTGACCGACATGTCAACCAAAAAAGTGTCTTTCTGTTCTGTCGTTCTCTCCCCAAGGTGGAACCCCACCCTCCTCAGCCCCAAACAAAACAGGTTTTCTATATCAACCCCATAGCAACTCCACGGTTCCAAAACACCACGTCAAAGGTGCGTTTCCTAGTGTCATCTACCCATCCACCCGCCCTCCCGCTCCAGTCTGTCCACGCAACGTTCCCCCGGCATTAGCAGACATTAACGTTCCCATCCCCCTCGCACATCATTCTCTATGGGGCTGATAGAGAGGCAGAGCGGATGAGTCAAAAGTAAAGATCATCGGAAAGGTTTATGATCAATTTAAAAATACCAAAAAAATACAGAATTCTTTATTTGGTAAGGAGAATGATTACTGCTATGCACATTTTTTGTTATTTCTATTTCACACTTTTTTTTTGCAAGAATTTCTCTATTGCATTTACTATTGACTCTGACTATATTGTAGTCTTAAAGCTGTGCTACTAGTCTACGTCTGCAGTCAGTGCTCTCCCACCCGTCACTCTGCTTGTCTGTGGGGCTGCATCTCATCTTGTGTTTGGCATTCTACTCGTTGGTTCTTTGATGTTCTCTCGGCAAACTGTGTCATCAGGTGTTGGTTGCTGGGCATCAGAAACCAAGCTCACTTGACTCTTTCTTAGAGAGTTGGAGTAATGTGTTTCTGGGCCTGTCTGTGTGTGCGTGTGTGTTTTTTTATCTGTGTGAGAAAGCATGTGATTGGGTGTAAATACATGCACACATGTAAGCGGGGGAGCTCCCTTGACACAGAAATTGGGCACTGAATGTGCTCTGGGCAGGAGTCCCAGGCAGCGGCTTTTGAATACACCGGGGTGTTTGGCGATATGTCCCTCACCTTTCTCCCATGTTGGATCAACAGTCTTACTGCCCGGGCTACCAGCAACCCTGATCAAACAGGGCTCTGTGTGTGTGTGTGTGTGTGTGTGTGTGTGTGTGTGTGTGTGTGTGTGTGTGTGTGTGTGTGTGTGTGTGTGTACATGTGTGTGTACATGTGTGTGTACATGTGTGCTGTGTGCAATCATCCTACAAGTAACTGTTACTGAACAGAGGAGGAATTTGTAGGTGATGGTTAGCCAAAGATTTTGTGCCAATAGATAGCTGAAAGACTAGATGGTAGATGTTCGGGGTGTATGAAATATTCAGTCATTACAATGAGTTTTTTGATGTGAATACCTATGATAATATTTCTCACTTCTCATGTTTGTGTGTGTGTGTGTGTTTGTGTGTGTGCGCGCGTGCATGTTTGCACTGTATGCGTCCTGCGTACCCTTGATCTCTGTGTGTGTGCACGTTTTACACGTATGGGCGTATATGTGTGTGTGTTTGTGCACACGTGTGTGTATGTATGGATGTTGCTGCCCTCAGCTTTGGGTGAACCAGGAGGATGGAGGGGTGGAGCCAGCTGAGGGGACCAGTGAGGTGCAGAATGGCCACCTGGACCCAACCAATGACTGCCTGTGCCTGGGCTCGCCCCTCCAGAACCGCGACCAGATGAGAGCCAACGTCATTAATGAGATCATGAGCACAGAGAGACACTACATCAAGCACCTCAAGGATATCTGTGAGGTACTAAATGCATACACACACACGCACTGGCACATGTACATAGTCTGCTGGGGTTCTGTGGCATGGTTTAAAGCATACCACACAGACACTGGGAAGGGTAAGTGGCAAGAACGTGAGGCATGCAAGAGAGGGATCTAGAAGAACATGATGCAAGGCTCGGCCCTCCAGAAACACAGAAATAACTGATCACACATTCACTGCAGCAGGATTTCCTCTAGAGCTGGGCAATATAGTATATTGATATCATGATATGAGACTGAACGTAGTTTGATATTTTGGTTATCGTAATATCGTGATATAACTTAAATGTTGTCATTTCCTGGTCTGAGGGGCTGCATTACAGTAAAGTAATACAAAACTTCTGAATTCGTTGAACAGTTTAAGCTGAATGAAATGAAGAATGAATTTCTCCACCTGCTTGGTCATCACATCCACATTACTTCTGATCATTTCTCAAAAATTTTCTTGCATATAGGAAGCACCAATAGTCACTCCCAAAATACCACCACATTATCGATAATAGGGTATTAGGTCATAAGTATCGGGATATCTGGGGTCTATTCTGTTGCCTACCAGCATGGGGATCGCTGGTTTGAATCCCCGTGTTACCTCCGGCTTGGTCAGGCGTCCCTACAGACATAATTCGCCGTGTCTGCGGGTGGGAAGCCCGATGAATCAGAATCAGAATAAAAATACTTTATTTATCCCTGAGGGGAAATTGAGTTCTATTACAGACACTCACGCTCTAATAAGTAAAAGCGAACAAGATACAAGATAAGAAAATAGAAACAGAAACAAACAGAAATAAAAGATAAATATGTGGGTATGTGTCCTGGTCACTGCACTTGTGCCTCCTCTGGTCGGTCGGGGGACCTGTTCGGGTGGAGAGGGGGAACTGGGGGGAATAGCGTGATCCTCTCACGCGCTACGTCCCCCCTGATGAAACTCCTCACTGTCAGGTGAAAAGAAGCAGCTGGGGACTCCACGTGTATCGGAGGAGGCATGTGGTAGTCTGCAGCCCTCCCCGGATCGGCAGAGGGGGTGGAGCAGTGACCGGGACGGCTTGGAAGAGTGAGGCAATTGGCCGGAGAGAAAAGTGGGGGGGGTCCCAAAAATAAATAAATAAATGTCGGGATATCTGATTTTGTCAGTATCACCAAGCCCTGTTTTTGGTAAGATGTGCAGAAACAGTTTTGTGGCTGCTCATAGGAGAGACACCAAGCCATTCTTCATTAACGTTGTCACTGTGTCATTCGTTATACAGAAGTGACAGGCCAGTTGTCTCATTGTGACAAACGTTGCCTATCTGGAATTCAGATTTAAATGACAGTTGAGGAAAAACAACCATTGAGCTTGTAGTTTAACAGAATATATTGCCATATATAAACCTCCGTTTCAGCTCGAAAATATAACTGTTGTGTCACCATGAAGAATACGGAGGGGCGGCAAAAATAAAAGCTGAATATTTGTCAGATTTACGGTGACGAGTGGTAAGAAAAATGTTTCCAGCCAGTGATGCTTTTACGCACTGAAACTGGAGAATCAGGCACAAAGCGAGAGTCGGAGATGGTAGTGCGGTGAAATATGTACTATTTCTGAAATAAAGAGCTATTATAGAAGCAAATAACTGGAAAAAGAAAATGATATTACATATTTATCATAATAATGAATATCATATTACATCATTTTCTTTTATATGTTAAGAGGTCGGTTACAAAAAAATTTCACAATCTCTTTACAAACAAACACTTAACAATATCAGTGCTCTGTAAATTTTCTCATGAAGTTACCCTCTATCATAAAAGTGTATTCAGTAATACACACCTGATGTTAAATTCCTTGTGCTGACAACCGAGGGGCAACGTACAAACAGAAGCCCTGTTTAACCAATCTCACTCACTTGTTCCTAAATTTAAGGAGAGGACATCAGGCAATTCCATCATAAATCTTTATAAACGTGATTCCAGTTAGCTTAGTTGGCTACCAACCTTGACAACTACTACAAATGCAGGCATGAGTATTTCACCGGGGTTGTCAAGAGGGCACCGACCTTTACTGATGTTTCATCGGATAAAGGTCCACGACGCCTCCAGAAGGTTCAACAGTGAGTTCTGGCATCCCAGAACATCCTCCATCTACTGCCATGCAAGTTAATTACAAACCGCCACCAGCCCCGTACAGGCCTGTCCGTTGACTAACACCACTAGCGATGTAAATGCATTGTTCTGCATTATTAATGAATCGGATCCATTTTAAAACCTATATAGTCTATCCGATAATTATTTTGGGATGAACCAGACGTGCAAGAGGCTGAATTAATTACCCGGAAATAAAGCCTGCTTGGTCGAGTCAGTATTTTATTTTTGATTTCATGTATCTAATCAGTGGCACTTAGATTTTGTTTTAAATAAATCATTTATTTGACCATGGCAACGTGATTTGTACCTCCTGCCATTGCATTGTTAGTCTACGGTAGGAGCTCCCTTTCGAAACGGTTTTGGGAATTCAGCCAATCCAAACTTCGGAGAGTTTGTTAGGAAGAATTCACAACACAGACTGCTCCGTCATCAACTAATCACCGTAGGCATAGTAAATGAGCATGTCCATGAAACGCTACATCATCCGTGGCAACAAGGTCAACCCCGCCCTTTCCTCTTACCTTAAGATTTCACTCGGTTCCTTAGTAAAAGTCGGTCTCAGCAGCTGCTAGAATTGGTTTTAAGAAGGAACCTTCAGCTAGGAACCTTTGGTGCCATTTAGGATTACTCTTAGTGCTAAAATGAAATACTTAATGAAAATGGCCCCTGATTTATCCACATCTTCAGCCACTGACTAGCCCTGTCAGTTGTGTCAAACTCTTAAGGTTGATCTCCAACAACAACTTCAAACACCAAAATCTAAAATAAGTGACACAGTTGATTTGGCTACAAAGCCTCTGACTGGCCTAACATCCATCCATTTTCCAAGCCGCTTATCCTGATTAGGGTCGCGGGATGCTGGAGCCTATCCCAGCAGTCGTAGGGCGGAAGGTGGGGAAATACCCTGGGCAGGTTGCCAGTACATCCCTAACATGGTCTAACATGAGCCTGCCAACCACAATCACTTTAAATATACTTTAAACTCTTCCTCTCAAAGTTTTCCTCGATTCCATCCTCAAGCAGAATGGTAATTCGTCAAAAGGCAAGGCAAGTTTATTTGTATAGCACCTTAATCATCGCAGAGGTCATTCAATGTGCTTTACAGGCAAAAGATAAGAAAAACGCATTATAAAAGCATAAAATAAGATAATTTAAAGTACAGATGAATTTTATAAAAGTACAGACAAGTTCAAAAACTGAGTTAGTAAAGTAACAAGTGCCATAAAAACTGAGTAATTAAAAGTAACAAGAATTGGAGCAGAACATGTAAAAATAGCAGAATATACAAAACACATTCACACATTCACTGCTTTTAAATGTGTCCAGTGTGGGGGTCTCTCTCAAATCCTCAGGCAGGGCGTTCCGTCTACTTGGGGTGTAAATACAAAATGCAGCGTCTCCTGCTCTAGACCTAGCATGAGGGATAGTTAAAAGACCACTGCCATCGGACCCATTGGAAATACACTGTTCGCTCCCCCCCCCCCCCCCCCCCGAGTGCAGAATCACATCAGGCCTCAAGGTAGAGGACACAATTATCAGTAGGACCTGTAGCTGCATGCTAACATCAACTAGCGATGTCCAGTTCCTCGCCCTGTACCGTTTACTGAGATTAAGATTATTTGCCTATTCTGTGACATTTACTAATAGCGGCCAAGTTAACTTTAATACACTTGGTTTTCATTACACCTTGCCAGACAATTTGGATCTTTATAATGATGCCAAGTGTAGCAACCCTGTGCTAAACTAAACATACAGCCTGACAATTTTTTTTAATGATCTTTGCACTGATAAGAACTGCACTTTCAAATTTCATTGTACTTGTAACAATGACAAAAAAAGTTCTATTCTATTCTGTTCTACAAAATGTGCCTTAATGTAGCCATACCTGCGTACAAACAACAACTCATATCAGTGAAATTTGTTTTGACTTAAAGCTCCATGTGATTACTTTTTAATGGTAAAATATTAACTTTTAATTGTTATTAATGCAGCCCTGTGATGGCCTGGCGGCCTGTCCAGGGTGTCTCCCCACCTGCCGCCCAATGACTGCTGGGAAAGGCTCCAGCATCCCCGCGACCCTGAGAGTAGGATAAGCGGGTCAGATAATGGATGGATGGACGTTATTAATTCAAAAACACATTTAGCTTAATTGGAGACTCATCGCTGTTGTCTATTCTAATCGCTGGTGTACTGGTGAGTACCCTGGTGGGAAATGTCAGTGTCACATGGGAAGTGATGCGTTTACGTAACATCCTGTTACCCACAATAGACGCCAGAGGCCTGGTGGACGCTTATGCTAATTTGCGGCCATGGATGAGAGGAAGTCGATCCAGTGTTTCAGCGGCAGTAACAATAAAAAGAAAAACAGAACATGTTCCTCTTTTGTTGCAAGCAAGAATGGAATATGATAAGCAGACGTCGAACACATGAGTAGCTCTTGGACACACATTTGTGAGGTGGCACAATTTAAAGAATAAGCTAGCTATACCAACCCTAATCCAGCCACACTAATCATGCATTTATAGTTGTGTTAGCAAGATCTACCAGCTCAACTTCCAATAGATTCAAGATTACTTTCTTTGTCCCGAGGGAAATTTGTCTTGGACATAAAGGCTGCCGCATAAAAATACATACATTATTGTGTATTAACAGACATAAAGTTGCATAGCAAAGACAAGTGCAGACATAAAGTGCATTTGATTGCGTGCAGCAGCGCCCCTCATTTCACACCCTCCTTATGTCCTGAGTTTAGGAGATTCTCCGATAGAGGGATGAAAGTGTTTTTATACTTGTTTAGATATCTTTTCCTGTATTCCTTTAATTGGAACCAGGGAAGGATGCTCCCTCAGCCCCATCACTTTCATTGCTGTGTGGACCAGTCTGTTTATTTGTGATTTTAACTTAACTGATGTGTTACCAAACCAAGCTGAAATTCCATAACGTAATATACTCTCTATCACAGCATGATAAAATAGCATCATTACCCGCTGTCCAACCCCAAACACCCTGTCATTACGCTCTGTCATTTTGATACCAGTCTGGTGTTAATGTTGTTTATAAAGAACGCAAATTATTAAAAAAAAAAATCTCGAAAAAATGTATTACCATTCTGCTCATTTGTGTTGCTCATTTGTCTCAATAATGTGAAAGGATCGCTTGTTCTGCCAATCAGCTGAAGATAAACACCACAGTCTACACTTTTCCTTAACTGGAGACAGGCTTCGCCTGCTTTCAGCTCATTGTTGACAAAATCCGGACCATATGATGGCGTCCCCATCCCCCGCTATAAATCCATGCTTGCAATTCAGAAGTTGGAAATGCATTCCAGGGTGAAGCCCACAGAGAGGCGAGGAAGCAAGCACGATAACATAGAAATATGTAGGACATTAGCAAGTTCTTAAGCTAAGACGTGAGCAAACAACTGTGTACTTACACATCCAGAAGGAACACGGCAACATTGGAGTCATCTTTGAATCCTCTGAAAACATTAATCAGTTGAAAAAATAGATCACAAGTACATTTGTTAAATGTAGACACAGGAAGTGAGGGGTGAAGAGCGGCTCAGTTGTGAGTGTGTGTTTTAGGATCTCTGTTGCACTACCATCTGCCAGCTAGCTGTCAGAAAAATCACTTAATACAGGTTTACCGCTCTCAATTGTGTTATTGATGTGGGTTTCGGGTTTTTTTAAATGTTGGATATTTAGACTTGAGGCAAAAGTCGTAACGTTTCTATTCTGAACTATTGCGCTTGATAATCAGTGTTTGGATTCAGCTGAAGTTGAAAAGAAGAATTTGCTTGAGCATGTGCATTTGCGCTTTACTGATTGACGTCTATAAAAGGATTTCTGGGTATTGCACTGGCATTATCACACACAGCAGGACTTCTCAAAGTCCGGACCTCAGTCCGCATCCAGACCGAACAGCAAGTCATTCCGGACCCAGCCCATACCTCGTGTTATGAATACAATACGTTATGAAATGTTTTGCTGCTGAGTTCACGCATTTACGTTATATGCGAGAATTTGCTTTGAGGATGGTGCGGAGCTTTTATTGGACTTATAATAACGTAACGAGTGTAGTTGTAGTCAACTCGAGTAATGTGTGTGTGTGTGTGCGTGTGTGTGGAGGGGCTGAGCATTCCCCTCGTTGAAACACAGAGCAGAGGAGAGGGGAGAAACCAGCACGACCATAACTGACAGTAAAGAGTAGCCTATTGGTATGTGAGTTTTTGTTAGGGTTAGAGACAATCAGAAGCAGAGTAGAGCAGGTCTTCAAAATGAACATTTGGATCAGTGTAGCGAATTCGGGGGGCAGCCCGGGAACCGCTGCAACGTGAACCCGCAACTCCCACACCACGGGTGACTACGACTAAAGTCAGCGGACTAAAGTGTCAGACCCGTTAGCAAAGGGCTAGCGAGTCTATTCATCCGTGATCGTTACACTACCCCCCTTCTTCGGGAAGCGAGTCCCTATGCTTCAGCATATCAGCTCCTTTCACGCCTCTGGGCGCATGCGCTTCCGATGGCCTCACGGTCTCACCATCCCACTTCTGACACCAATGTAGTGAATTTGGGGGGCAGCCGGGACGTGAACCTGGATCTCCTGCACCACGGGCGACTACATTAACCAGTAGACTAAAGGGTCCGACCCATTAGCCACGGGCTAGCGAGTCTATTCATCCGTGATCGTTACAGTATTTTGACTATCTTGACTGTCTTGAACTTGAATGTATGTTGCTTAAAGGTTGTGTGATTTGCTTAAATGTTATTTTGTTATTACAATAAAAACCAGATAAGGACGTTTGAGTAATAAGTTTGAGAACCCCTGATATACAGGGACGTCAAGAGCATTAGTATGCATTCTGTAATGGACATGTTGGAGACTGAGCTCAATTATGATTACACTAACTCATTAATTGATGATCTGGTCTCTCTGTATAATGTGCTCCTCTCAGATATGTTGAATCATCTTGCCCCACTCAAATCACGCGGCATGTCCTTCTACCATTCTGCTCCATGGTTTACACCAGAGCTGCGCAAAATGAAGGCCACTGGTCAACAATTAGAGCATCTCAGCAGCAAAACTGCCTTAACTGTCCATGCATTAGCCTACAAAGACAGTGTCGGAACCTATAAGGAAGCTCTGAACAAGGCCAAGACAACCTACTACTCTACTATCATTGCAAAAGGACAAGGTAACCCCAGAGCCCTTTTTCTCACATCAATAAGCTACTTCAGCCAGCTAAACAATTATCTCTGATTGCCTCTACTAAACTGTGCTGCGATTTTATGGGATTTTTCCACAGCAAAATTATTTCCATCTACCAGCAGCTACATCATATGTCCACTCAACTTAATGTTATAACCCCCCCCCCCTTCCCTGTTCCCCTGTCGATGAGCAGTTTGTAACTGAACTTGTCCTTCTTGACCCCATGCCCACTCCTCTGATTAAATCATGTCTGCCTGTCCTCTGCCCCCTGCTGATACAAAGCAATAATGCATCTCTTCTGTCTGGCTCTGTTCCCTCCAGTTTAAAAATGGCTGCTATTACTCCAGTTTGGGAAAAAAAACTGGAACTGACCTGGAGGACTATAAGAACTACAGACCGATCTCCAATCTCCCATTTCTCGCCAGACTCCTTGAGTGAACCATAGCCAGTCAGTTCCTGGATCATATGTCGAACAACAACTTATGGGAAGAGTTTCAGTCTTGATTCAGGGCAAAACACAGTACCGTGACTACCTTTACCAAGGTTACCAATGACCTGCTTATAGCTGCTGACTCTGGTTACCTCAACATACTTATCCAGTTAGATCTCACTGCTGCTTTTGATACGGTCTGTCATAATCTTCTCCTGAACCGGTTAGAAACACTACTTGGTGTCACTGGGACTCCATTATCACGGTTCAAGTTCTACCTCACAGCTAGCCAACAGTTTGTTTCAATTAGCAGCTTTAGGTCCTCCACATCCCCCCTTTCCCATGGTGTCCCCCAGGGCTCAGTTCTTGGACCATTACTGTTCATTGTTTACATTCTCCCTCTTAGACAACACGGCCTCAGTTTTTACTGCTATGCTGATGACACACAACTCCACATACACACCAAGCCCTCTGACACTCTACCACCATCCAACCTTACAGACTGCTTAAAAGAAATTAATGCTTGGATGGCCTACTTTAAACTTAATCAGAATAAATCTGAAGCTATCCTCATTGCCTCCTCTGCCACACTTAGCAAAGTCTCCCATTTAATTTGTCCATCCCTGGTTTTATTATATTCTCTATTGCTAAGGTCAAAAATCTTGGTGTAACTTTAGACTCCACCCTTTGTTTTGACACACATAGCAAAAACCTCACCAAAATGGCCTTTTTCCACCTGAAGAACATCTCCAGACTATGCCCCTCTCTTTCCCAATCTGTTTCAGAAACTCTCATTCATGCCTTTTTTACATCCTGACTAGATTACTGCAATGCCCATCTCCTTGGTGTACCCACTTGGGGGTTAAAAAGACTACAGTATGTCCAGAATTTGGCTGCAAGAGTTCTCTGCCACAGGTGGTCCTGGGAGCACATCAACCCTACCATTCAGCAACTGCATTGGCTCCTAGTTAAATATTGCTTTTGTTTTAAAGTACTTCTCCTTTTTTATAAATCTCTACATGACTCTGCGCCTCCCTACCTATCCAATCTTCTCCATCCCTATACACCTATCTCTCACTACATTCCTCTGATGCCCATCTACTCTCCACTCCCCCCTCCAGGCTCTGTTATCTTTTATTATGCACTGACTGTCTTATCTGGATTTGTAGTGTCCTTGGGTGACTTGAAAGGTACTTATAAATAAAATGTATTATTATTATTATTAGTTTATGACTAAATCTGATAAATATGACTCATTCTGCGCTTACTACTTGCCTTGTGAATTTCAACAGCTGTTCTTCACAATAGTGTACATTCATCCATGAGCTAATGCATCCACCGCTGCACAACAGATTGCTGACGTAACACACAGGCTCGATTCAATCTGTCCGGATGCCCCCAAATTTATCCTTGGAGATTTTAATTACAGCCCTGTGATGGCCTGGCGGCCTGTCAAGTCAAGTCAATTTTATTTGTATAGCCCAATATCACAAATTATAAATTTGCCTCAGTAGGCTTAACGGCAACATAACATCCTGTCCTTAGACCCTCTCATCGGATAAGGAACAACTCCCTAAAAAAAAGCCTTTAACAGGGAGAAAAAATAGGAAGAAACCTCAGGGAGAGCAACAGAGGAGGGATCTCTCTCCCAAGACGGACAATGTGCAATGGATGTTGTGTTTACACAATTTACAGAATGCAACATTGAAAGAGGATAAACAGAATTATAACGGACTTATGAAATTTATGAAGAATATGATGCGCAGGATGCCAGGCCTGTCCAGGGTGTCTCCCTGCCTGCCGCCCAGTGACTGCTGGGATAGGCTCCAGCCTCCCCGTGACCCTGAGAGCAGGATAAGTGGTTTGGATAATGGATGGATGGATTATTATTGAGGGTTGAAAAGATTTACCTCTCATGGAACCACTGGCGGCTGATATGCAACACTACAATCAACATTGCCACACTAAGGCCAAATTTGGCAACCCCAAAAATTGTTTTTGAGTCCCTAAAAGTTTCTAAAGAGTGGTTATTTTTTCTCTTTGACTTATTGTTTATTGTTGCAATTTGAGTATTTTGTTTTATAACAAATATTAATTTTGAAATAAATTTGTATTGTCATTGCACATTATCAAAAATAATATCAACAAAATCTTCAAAAGACAGTATTTTCATTTCAGAGGAAATAACTGATGATTTTTTTGGCCAAAGGCCCACCAGCTGTGTAATATTTTAGCCTTTAGATCTCCTTTTGAAAAAAATAGGCCTGCCTGCACAGTATGATCTAAGGGGATCTAACACATAGTTGCAACACTTTTGTTGCAGGGTTACCTGCGCCAGTGCAGGAAGCGTGTGGACATGTTCAACGACGACCAGCTAAAGGTGATCTTTGGGAACATCGAGGACATCTACCGCTTCCAGATGGGCTTTGTTAGAGACTTGGAGAAACAGTACAACACAGAGGACCCTCACCTCTCCGAGATAGGACCCTGCTTCCTGGAACACGTGAGACTAAACTCGGGCACCCACACACATGCCTGCATACACAGTGAACTGTCAACTTGTGTGAAAAGGGATTAAAATAAATCTAATTGTAAAGCACTCTCCAGAGTTCTAATAAATGAGTTACACAACACACAAACAAACATGTACATGCATACATTTGTACATACATACATACATACATACACATGCATGCATACACATATGCATGGATAAAATACTGTAGAATGAAGCTATGCCTACATGATTCAAGTCCTGTAGCATCTTCAAAAGGACTAACATCATACAAAATTGTATGCAGTTAATTTTCAAAGATTTTCCTATATCTAAACCACTTTAAAATATAGAAATGTAAAGAAAAAAATGAATAGACTCATTTATAGCATACATGCTGTCTTTTGGCATGGTTTTCTCCAGCATGTGTTGTTCGGAGGACGCCTTGTGACGCCTCGTTTCTCCCTCTTCCTTCTCTCTGATAACTCATATCTTCACTTTTGTACCCTACAGCAAGATGGTTTCTGGATCTATTCAGAGTACTGTAACAACCACTTGGACGCCTGTATGGAGCTGAGCAAGCTGATGAGAGATGGCAGGTACCAGCACTTCTTTGAGGCTTGTCGCCTCCTCCAGCAAATGATTGATATTGCCATCGATGGTTTCCTGCTCACCCCTGTCCAGAAGATCTGCAAATATCCGCTTCAGCTGGCCGAGCTGCTGAAATACACTGCGCAGGAGCACAGGTATGCTCAAGCTAGAATCTCAGCGTAAGGATGAAATTAATTATTTTCAAATGGGGCAGAACGGAGGTGCAGTGGTTAGCGCAGTTGCCTCATAGCAAGAAGGTCCTGGGTTCGAGCCTCGGGGTAGTCCAGCCTTGGTGGGTCATCCCGGGTCGTCCTCTGTGTGGAGTTTGCATGTTCTCCCCGTGTCTGCGTGGGCTTCCTCCGAGGGCTCTGGTTTCCTCCCACAGTCCAAAGACATGTAGGTCAGGTGAATTGGCCGTACTAAATTGTCCCTAGGTATGAATGGGTGTGTGTGTGTGTGTGTGTGTAGGCCCTGTGATGGCCTGGCAGCCTGTCCAGGGTGTCTCCCTGCCTGCCACCCAATGACTGCTGGAATAGGCTCCAGCATCCCCGCTACCCTGAGAGCAGGATAAGCAGTTCAGATAATGGATGGATGGATTTTCAAATGGAAGTACATTAATTCTGTCCTGCATCGTTTCATTGCCGATATGTTAGATTGGGATGCAGCTGATGCATGCGAGGTTTATTCTGCTTATGCATTTATTATGCCTTGTAAAGTAAAATATATATTTTCTCTAATTTGTTTTATTTACTAGCTTCCAGTTACGTTTTTTTCCTCGGGAAAATATTTCGTCAGCAAATCATAGTTGATAACCAATTAAGTGTGACCTCGTGTGACCTCAGGCCAAAGCCTAATGGTCTCCACATCAGATATACGCCACAGAACCAGAGCGCACAGTTTAAATACACAGCCACAGTCTCAAGCAAATGTGCATCTTGAAATGCACACATGCACGTAAAGTCACTAAAACATTATGCAAGTAATTCAGTGTCCCCGAGCCAGCTCCAGGTCTTTCACAAATCACATAGTCCCAGCCAGAGAGGGACAGGTGCCAGCTCTCCCTACTGGGCCTGCCAGATCACAGTATTTGACTGGAGCAGTGGAGAGTCTGCCAGATATGACTGTTCTCTCTCTCTGTCTCTCTCACACACACACACACACACACACACACACACACACACAGTGTTTGTTAGGGCACAAAGAGATATGTAATTGTTCATATGCACACACACACATATTTTCTAGCCAGGAATGAATCTGTTGCTGGTTTAAGCCTAAAGCATATACTGAGCTTGGTTAGTTTAGAGGTTGACAGAATTAGCTGTGGAAACGAGGGCTGATTAGAATTAAATTGTGGTGGGCGTCCGGGTGATGTGGCGGTCTATTCCGTCGCCTACCAACACCGGGATCGCCAGATCAAATCCCCGTGTTACCGCCGGCTTGGTCGGGCGTCCCTACAGACACGATTGGCCGTGTCTGCGGGTGGGAAATCGGATGTGGGTGTGTGTCCTGGTTGCTGCACTAGCACCTCCTCTGGTGGGTTGGGGCGCCTGTACAGGGGGGAGGAGGAACTGGGGGGAATAGCGTGAGCCTCCCACGCGCTACACCCCCCTGGCAAAACCCCTCACTGTCAGGTGAAAAGAAGCGGCTGGCAACTCCACGTGTATCGGAGGAGACATGTGGTAATCTGCAGCCCTCCCCGGATCAGCAGAAGGGGTGGAGCAGCGACCGGGACGGCTCAGAAGGGTGGGGTAATTGGCCGGCTACAATTGAGGAGAAAAGGGGGGGGGGTTAATTGTGGTATACTATATTGACCATGTTCTAGTTAAGTCACTGCCATTACTTGAGTTTATGACCCGTCTTTGCCCTGACAATGCCCTGTCTCTCACCGCTGCCCTTTATCCTACCTTTTTAATGAGTGGCCTGTCTCTAAAAGCTTAAAGTTGGTCCATTCATACTCCAGCTGTAATAATGTGTGTGTTGCCTCCATAGTGACTATCGCTACGTAGCGGCTGCCCTGGCAGTGATGCGGAACGTCACCCAGCAGATCAATGAGAGAAAGAGGAGGCTTGAAAACATCGACAAGATTGCCCAGTGGCAAGCCTCTGTATTGGACTGGGAGGTACGGCTGTATGGGATTTTTTTTTGACGTTACATATTTCAGTTTCATAATTTAGTTAGAGTTGAAGATGCTAAGCTTTTCATTGGGAGTGATGAAGAAGGACAGGATTAAGATCGAGTATATTCGAGGGACTGCTCAGGTTGGACAGCTTGGAGACAAAGCAAGAGAGGCAAGATTGAGATGGTTTGGACATGTGTGGAGGAGAGATGCTGGGTATATTAGGAGAAGGATGATGAAGATGGAGCTGCCAGGGAAGAAGAGAAGAGGAAAACCAAAGAGGAGGTTTATGGATCTGGTGAGGGAGGACATGCAGGTGGCTGGCGTGACAGAGGAAGATGCAAAGGACAGGAAGAGATGGAAACGGATGATCCGCTGTGGTGACCCCTAATGGGAGCAGCCGATAGTAGTAGTAGTAGTAGTTACATATTTCTGCTCCTTAACTTTGTTTGGGGGATGCTTAAATTCATTTTTGTGTGTTTATGTCTTGTCTGTCTTTCTGCCTGTCCAGGGTGATGATATCTTGGACAGGAGCTCTGAACTGATCTACACAGGGGAACTGTCATGGATTTAC
Source organism: Lampris incognitus (assembly GCF_029633865.1). Taxonomy (NCBI): domain Eukaryota; kingdom Metazoa; phylum Chordata; class Actinopteri; order Lampriformes; family Lampridae; genus Lampris; species Lampris incognitus. Next base: position 16,311,256 of record NC_079211.1, read on the forward strand.
CAGCCGTATGGCCGCAGCCAGCAACGAGTCTTCTTCCTCTTTGATCACCAGCTTGTTCTCTGTAAGAAGGTAGGTCTCTCTTTCTGTCTCTCTGTTTGTCTCCAACTCTTTTTCTCTCTCTCCCCCGTGTCTCTGACGTGCACCCCTCCCGAGTCCACTCCTTTATTTTCTCTCCTTCTGTGCTTATTTTCTTTTTATCTTTGGACTTTGATAGGTGTAAACAACAAGCCAACAAGCTGCCAAAAAATCTTCCAGCTCGTTTCTGTGAAATGTGCATCCTCGTATTTGATGACAGTATTTTCAGAGGTGGGGATATTTTCAGGACTTGCAAAAACACAATTTGACTTGTCTCAGCCTCACTGGAAAGCTGGAAATATGTTGCCTATTTTGAGTAGTGGAGCTTTCTGTGGAAACCTGTGCGAACATACAGTGCCCGTCACAAAATGGAGCTGCAGTGGTTTGACTCGTGATGCACCAGGGCTGTGGTCTCCTGTCAGGGGGATGTTAACGCTTGGCTAGATTTAATAATTCATGTTCAAATACATACTCCCACAAGCACAGACACACACGCACACACACCCAAAGGCGCACGCATACATGCGCTCACTCACATGAACCCACAAACTGGCTAACGCGTGATTAATTGGAAAATCACAATGACGAACCTGTTAGTACCTTTGCCATGCAACACACACACATGCTCACACAATTATACACAAACATTTTGAGAAATTATGCTGTCACACCCACAAACGCACTGACGCGCAAGCCCACACATGCAGGAAACATAAACGAATGCACGTGCAGACGCTGCTTTCCTTTCCTCTTTGTCCTTCTCTCCCCACTTCTGTCCTCATCTTCCACCCTGCTATCAGCGTTGAACATCTCCAGTACCAAGAATGCGTGCCAGTGTGTGTCTGTCGACTACAACATGTGTAAGCGTGCCGTGAACACAAGCCCGTCTGTGTTCTGCTCTGGTCCACTCAGAGAAGATGGCTGCAAGACAAGCTTATTTATAAATCCCATGTCTTTGTTCTGTATTTCGTCCTCCAAGTTTCGTGGCACAACGTTTGTAGTGGCAGCCCTTGGGGTGTGTTAGCTGCATGTTGCACGTTTTTTCTCCTTCTTTTCCCCCCAATCACCAGATATGCAGGTTCTTATCTGCATGCCCATCAGGAGCTGGGTTTTCATGTTTCATTCTCGCTTTGATTTTTGATTTTTCTGTTTTGTTGCACTCCTGATGTCTGGTTTATTCTGTAAACGTTGATGCTGCTGAAAATCCTCAGATTTTTTTTATTTGCTGTAACTGCCCCTACGTGCGGCCTTTCTGTCACTGCCAGTTTGTGTTCTCTTTTAGCAAGTATTTTGTTTTTAATAGCTTTTGAGATCAGGACATGTGAAAGCATGTTGCATTTCCACCATCAGAGAGAGGTACCATTTTTTGGGATGCAATTCTGAAGTCACGCGCTGTAGTTCAGCTGAACTGACCCAATATAATGCTCAGTCTCTGTTCAGAGCCTGCTTTGTACTACAAACGTTTGTTGGCACATGAATCCTTTGTCACAGTCAAAATGGTAAACCTTACCAGTAATTTATTTTGGCATAGCAGTGGTAAGCATATGCACTAAGGAGTTGGTTTTTTTTTTTTGCTTGAGAGTGTGAGGGAGGCTTGTTTTTATTGTGCAGCAGATGGAGGTTGCATAAGACAGATTCTCAGGATACCAGGGGAAGGATGCCTGCATGCTGACATCTCTCAGAGGCCCCAGCACGCAGCAACAAAGACTCACACACTCTAATATATATCTCTCACCCCTTTCCTGTTTTCCACAGGATCTGATCCGCCGAGACATCCTGTACTATAAGGGGCGTATCGACATGGATCGCTACGAGGTGCGGGACGCCATAGATGGGCGCGACGATGACTTCAACGTGAGTGTGAAGAATGCCTTCAAACTGTGCAACAAAGACAGTGAGGAGATCCACATCTTCCTAGCCAAGAAGCTGGAGGAGAAGATCCGCTGGCTCAGGGCCTTCCATGAGGAGAGGAAGATGGTGCAGGAGGATGAGAAAATCGGTTAGTCACACTCCCATCTGCGCTTTATTTGGAGACCTTCCTCTCCCTCACAATGGGAGATGGAGCTCAAGTTGTGTTCAAGTAAACAGTATTTGTCCCTAAACAGTGGGATTTTTCTATTATATACATTTGCCAAAAATAATACACTTAATTAGGGCTGTGCGATATGACTAAAATTTCATATCATGATGTATGTAAGTCAGTCATATCATGATAACGATACATATCACGATATAGCACATTTTCTGTAAATTCGGTGATTAAATAGTTTATGTAAAATGGCCACATGGAAATCCTATTGTTACATTTTGAATTATATACTCGACAAATAAAAGGTATTTACTCATATTTGATTGTTTTTCTCCTTTTATTTAGAACCTTTGCACAAATTTTCAACCGAGCATGTAACAAAATATAAAATATTAATGTCTGGGGTTTGTTTTGAGCACTCGACTGTGCTTTTGCGGCTCTCATCTGTAGACTCTCTCCGTACTGTTTGACATGATTCGTGCGTGGGTGGTAAAAGAGGCTAGTGGCGTTCGAGTCTGTTGTGGGAGACCGGCGTATGGCATATTTTGCAAAGTACGGTTTTCTGGTCCGTGTCAGACTTTTCATACCCAAACCACGTCCATATGATAGAAGTTGCCCCTCCTTTAGGTACAACAGGGGTTCCCAAACTTTTCCATGCCAAGGCCTCCCAAATAGCATTAGCTTCTGGCCGGGGCCCCCCTTTTTGCAAGATGTCTTTAAAAACCCATTGACAATACTACAGCAAATGTTAAAAAGAAGAAAAAAACTCCTGAATATATTTCCTTACTTTTGTTAATGCAATAATAATGACATTTATACTTCAAATTTTAATCCTTCCATTATATTGAATATTTCTGTTTTCCATTATAAGCATTTTTTTTGTTATAAAATATATTTGATCATAATATACATAATAATTAAAATTATTTTTCAAAAAACTTTTTTTTTTTAGCATTTTCCCTCATCTTCCCTCCAACTTGCTGAGGTCTCCTTGGTGTCCCCTGGCGGCCCCCTATGGGGCCGCGGCCCCCACTTTGAAAACCACTGAGGTACAATCTCCTCGTTTTGTCCTGGCTGGTCGGGGTCCTTCTGTTCAGAATTACCCCGTCCTGCGTTACCTTCACTGTCCTCCATGTTTGTTTGTATTGCCTTCATGCAGATTTCCTGCCTTCATCCGTGCTGTGCGAAGAACGGAAAGGGTCATCCAAATGACGAAAAATATTGCCGTAAAGAGTGTGATTTGCGACACAGTGAAATAAACGATAGAAAACGTCTATAATTTCATATTAAGCTCTATCGTCACTCGATATATATATCTACATATTGCACAGCCCTAACTTTAACATACAGTAATTTTATGTAGCGAACTCGTGAGTTAGATCCAGTGAGTGGCTGATTTGGGTTGTTTTGACCACTGGACATGCAGAGCGAATCATTTATCTGACGTGGTCTCTAATCTGTGACGTTTAGGTTTCGAGATCTCCGAGTACCAGAAGCGGCAGGCGGCCATGACGGTGAGAAAGGTGACCAAACAGAAAGGTGAGGCAACAAGAAGATATCAGGTGATTTCCCTTTTCTTTTCTTTGCTGGTCTGCTCTGTCTTCTCATCGCTGTTTACTCTTCCCTTACCCCCCTCTTCTTACTCTCTACACCTTTTGAACACACATACTCCACTTATGAATGAAATTGTTGAAAGCAGATTCATTCCTTCCTAGTGTAACACTGTATGTATTTTGTTTCCTTCAAGTTAAAGGTCTCTCAGCCCATTTATAAAGGATGACTTTTTGGGGTCTGTAAGACAGCTGTTAAGCATCAATGAAAAGACAGAGGGCTGTTTGCATGATGATATATCTGAGTTTAAAGGACAATAGCAGGGTTTATGACATGTGGGTCTTACATCGTTCTTCTTTTGATACAGTTTTGCACCTCAAACCGTGGTTTGGAATTGTTTTCTGTTATCGAGCGTCCCTCAAAAAAAACAAAATGTTGAATTCACGTAAAAATTCTGCGTCACATGGTTCCACTCAACTGCACTGCATGAAGTAATTTCTAAGCAACTTGAGTTATTAATATGCGCTGGAATTATTTTTTATTATTCGGAAATTATTATTATTATTATTAATTATTATTGTTATTGTTGTTGAATTTAAATTATTCTGAAATTATTTTTGATTTTTGCCTTTTTTCTTTTTAAATTAAAAATAATATACGCTCTGAAATTGGAAGTTACTTAACCCAGTTGTGTGGAACCACCTGACATAACATTTTTCAGTAAATCCAACATTTCTTTTTTTGTGTGTGTGTGTGTGTGTGTGTGTATTTGGGTGGCCATCTTGTGCTTATTACAGTCATAAATGTAGAATCTATAAGATAAAATAATATTCTGGAAAAATAAAATCGAAGAGATTGTCAACATTTGGTGACAAAACATTTGGTGGCGCTTACCTTGAAGACGCCATGTCTTACTTTGAAAAGCCACTTCCTGGATTTCTTCTTGCACAGTGGAACAGCAGTGCTGCATATGTCCCACTTAGCTGCCAGATATCCCCATGAACAAGATACCAAACCTGTTTACAGAGCTATCAAACTCTATCAAGGCAAGAAAGATAAACCACCCACATTTCAAAACAGCTGCTGTCATCCTTTAAGAAATAGCCATTTTAGCGCCAGGCTAGATGTATGTACATTTGCCATTACTGATGTTGTTGCTATTGTCAGTTTCACAATAAGCATGACCATCCATTAATTAAGGTATGAGTTATTCAGTGACCACTGTTGGAATGTTCTCTCTAATGCTAGGATGCCTTTAGATGTCAGAAGTGTGTGTTGTGTGTTTCTAAGTGCTGTATGTGTACATGGCTGGCACAAGGTGAAGTACTCTCTTGAATTTCAGATTCATTTATAGATTTCATCTTGAGAAAGAGGGCCATGTTGTATGGACATGGTTTGAAAATGATAAAGGTATATGCATTAGAGTTTTACCTAGAGCTAGTGCAACAAGATGCCATGGCAACTGCATCGCAGCATTTGGCGCTATAGTGATAAGAGCACGCTGTCACCATCCAATCCGCTAACCTTATCTTGTCTATCCAAGATATCAATAGTTTCCCCCCATCACAAATATCTGAAGGCCCCCTGATAAACAGTGTTTTAACACAAATGCCCTAACAAAAGACACTGTTTTCCTCCTCTCTCTTTTTTCAAGATGCCATGGCAACTTTTGAATATTTCATCTCAAAATATTGTACTTAGTTTTTCAATTACACAAGCGTAGTTGTGATGCTTGTAGATTGTAGATAAACTACATGTAGACTGTAGTTAAATGCATATTAACAGCTTTCTGTTGGATCTATTTTTGCCACCCTTGTGTTCTCAAGTCTTGAGGGTGTTATTCAAACAAACGTGCTGTCGGCAAACACGAAGGAACAGTGTCCCTCGTCCAAATGCCTGGCTCCATCATGGCATCAGATGTAATTCGTGGGTTCTCTTGTTTGCCTGTTACGGGGTTTGTTTGAATAGCGCTTTTAGTCTCCCTCGTGTCATTACTAGACCTAAATTCCACTGTTTTACCATTTCAGCTATCCTCATATGATCATACAGTATCATATATAACAGGTTTAATATGCAGGAATGTTTATACTGTGAAGACTCATTATCAGCGTCTGTGTGCTTGTACTTTTTTTTGGTCGTTGTTGTTGTTGCTGTTGCTGTTTTTTGTTGTTGTTTGGTTTTGGTTTTATTTTGGTTTTTGGTGGAAGCATGAATCTACATTGGTTTGTCACGTCTGTTTTAATGCAATTCTGACGTTGTCTCCTCTTTGCTATCCACTTTCCCCCTTTCTTCTTTTTGCTCTGTGCCCAACACTGCCCCTCCCTCCTCCTCCTCCTCCCCTTCCCCCCCGTGGTCCCTCTTGCTCTTTGGCACCTGCACTCCCAGGTGTAAACAGGTGCACGCCCCCCTCATACCCGCCCCCCCAGGACCCCCTCTCTGCAGGGCAGTATGAGGTAACGGAGGACATGGCACAAGGAGAGGTTTTTGAATTCAGTCAATCCAAAAGAGGCCAGGCTCCTTTCTGGCAAAATTTTAGTAGATTAGCCCCATTTAAGAAATAGAGATACACAGACTCTTCTGAAGGACCAGCTATTTTTCTTAGAAGCACTAAACGTTGGATGATCGTGTCCCATGATGAAGAAAATACAACTACACACATACACAAGAGACTTAGAAGTGATGGACCAAAATTGCTATAGAGTGTGATTGGAAGCACCAAGAGGACTGAAGACTTGGAAGGAAAAAAAAACAAAACTTTACACTTCTTGTATGTTAGTAACGTTCTTAGTTATCATGCTTCTCCGGCTGAGACAACCATCATGAACTCTTATCCCTCGGATTCTGCAACACTCATCATAACCACACCATCTGAATGTCCAGGAGTTAATGAGATTTTGTTATGTTTTTTTATTATTATTATTATTATTATTATTATTTCATTCAAATTCATTGTTTGGAAATGAATGCCAAGTCCCGCTTTCCCTCACGAGGCTGAGTTGATTTGATTACGGTAGTGTGACTGTGTCCAGGAGCTGAGGTCTCGCTGTGCTGCTATGTGAGTTTGCCTGGTGTATACCTCTGAATGTGGCCTATTTTGGAGCTTGAGTAACAACAGGCCTCGTCTGCAGGCTGTGGCATCTGAAGGAACTTTGAAGGTCTGTTGTCAGCATTCCCTTTGAGTTAGATCCAGCCTAGCACTGATCACAGGCTGGTCAGACCATCTTGGCTCTACTGATGTCTGTCTGTGTCTGGATCTCCTCCTCCCTCTTCCGCGCTTCATATTTCTCTTTTTGTAACCCTCGAGCTCTGTTCTCCCATGCTATCTCCCTCTTCCTCACCCGCTCTCACATTCACAGGGTAAATCCTCTCCCCGTCTCTCTCTGCATCACTCTTGCCTCTTGTCTGGTCTATCTCTCTATACACCTGCTTTTCCTGTGTGACTCAATGGTTCTCGCAAGAAGAGGTTCGTCCTCTTGGAAGCCTGCCATTGGCCATGATATGATGGGTCAGGGCACAAATCAATAGCCATAACATCAATAGGCCTTTTACGTCCTTTTACCAACCACTTTTGACAGGGTAGTCGTATCCGATCTAGCCAAGGGGCTGTGGGCTGTATCTCGGAGGGCTTGCTGTTCAGACCAAACAGCTGTGGGCTGAAGATAGACAGGCTATGGTCTACCTGCTGTGCATTAGAGCCCCTGCCCTTCTTCTCCTTGTGAGACCACCCCTTTAGCTGTGTGCTGTCTCTTTATTGAGTATTCAGAAAGAGCACAGTCTACCTCTGGTTAGCCACTGACAATGAAAGGGAGCTTGATGCATTAACCAAGGCCTAAAAAAAAATCCAACCCCTCTGAGTCAGCTGTGAAAGGACTTCTTCAGTCGAGTTAATCGTTTTGTGTATGGCTCACACAATAAGCACATCCCATATCCAGTCAGCGGAGTACCTCGTCTGAGTGGAAGCGCCGCACACACCTGGTCCTCGGGACGAGATTATGATCCCAGCTGTGAAATTGATCCGCTTGCACGCAATGTTGGAAATGAGAACAATCACTGTCCAGAAGAAGGTGAGAAGGTGAAACGATAACAAAACACGAAAAACACAGGCTGGGGGAAAAAAAAAAAAACATGTCAGAATTTCAGTCGAGCTAGTCAGTGAGTCAGTTCTGCGGTGAGCATGTGTCGTTTGCGAGAGTGTGATGCAATGCCGCAACGAGCCGGAATCTTGAACCCGCTCCATATAGCGTGCAGGTTTTCTTTTGACAGATTCATACCCCCCTAAATCCTCCAGCTTCAGCCTTGACACCGGTGCGTCTCGTCCCTGTCACATCGTTGTCTGGATTTGAGCCATATTCTGGCAGTCGGCATGATGTTGTGTTAGTGATATACTGCGGCGTGACACCTGACCTGTTCAGATAGCACGTTTTAAGAAGAGCGGCTCATTCATCCCCTCAGATGAGTGAGGACAAGCTGTAAAATCCGATTCTGAAACAGGAGTGGCTCTACCAAGACGTTGCCGGTTTGCATACTTCATGAAGGTTTATTCTTTTCTGCAGTTGGAATGTAAGTAAAACATCTGTCCATGGTCTGGAGTCATGTTTTGATAGCAGGCCTACCTTTTTGTGTTGGATTATATCATCTGATGAACAGTACATATTCAGTATGACAACTTGTGCAATGTAGTATATCATTATATACTTTCACAGTTCACTACCTTGATATGAAAGAGAGTTATATATATACTATATATATCTTTCTATGTCCTTTGTTTGCCTTCTAATTTGGCATATAACCTTTTAAGGAAGAAAAAAAAGACCTTAGAATTGCTTTGTATGTTGTGTAATTTATGTTTTGTTTAAGTAAAGAAAGTTGAGAAATGGGTGAGTTGGTTGGTGGTGTCTGTAGAGACGGCTCCCAGTGAGATTGTTGTGGAAGATAATGCCCTTGTCTGGCACGGCAAACGGATATGGTTCCCAGGCCATGATAACCTCAGGTCCAGTGCACAGCCCCCTCCCCCATATCACCACTGCTACCAACACACACACACACACACACACACACGTAGCTGGCACGCAAACACGTCCAAAAACACAACAGGCATGAAGGCATACACAAACACACGTGCACGCGCACACACAGAGAATTATTCCTGACACGCGCTTGCTGGCCCATTCTGCTGCGGAGAGGAGAGATGCTATCTAACAGTGCCTTCCAGCATTCCACTAGTGATAATCTATTCAGTTTCACAGGCAGATTTGAATTAGTCATGTATTCTCCCCTTCAGTGTGGGACTTGCATCTCTCTCTCTCTCTCTCTCTCTCTCTCTCTCTCTCTCTCTCTCTCTCTCTCTCTCTCTCTCTCTCTCTCTCTCTCTCTCTCTCTCTCTCTCTCTCTCTCTCTCTCTCTCTCTCTCTCTCTCTCTCTCTCTCTCTCTCTCTCTCTCTCTCTCTCTCTCTCTCGCTGGGACTCCCATTCCCAAGCACATGAGATTTGCTCGGACAGAAACACAGACGTCAGGCCTTTTCCATGTGAGTAAATACTGTGCTGTATGACTTCAACACTTAAGAAAGTGACGAAAAACATTGTTATATCACACAAAAGCAGACGTATGGTTTCGTTGCATAAAGATGTACAACACAAGCTAATTTCAGACATTTTAAAAACTACTTAGAATTCCTTGAATATCTATTTAACCATTATCTAAGACATGACGCTGAGAGAACACTAAGTTGTAATTCAATTATATAGTAGAATACAATTTTTTTTTCCGTTGTCATTGCTAAAATAGCTTTCACATTTCAGAGCTAAGTACACGATTACTGGTGACTCACAAACTGAAGGAACAATCATCTGTTTTACACTTAGCAGCTACACACTGTATATAATGTAAAAAGGAACAGATCATATATTTGGATATTGATATTTTGCGTCGGAGACGAATGTTGTACCAGTTCTAGCGTGCGGTAGACCTCAGTACCAGGTAGATGCATGCTTGTGGCATCCAATATTTTGCATGAGACTTAAGGCAACTCTTAACAGATTGTTTTGCTCCATTTACTGGCGATTAGCAACATGCTATCACAATCTGGGACCATCCACGAGTGAACCTATACCATCTCACTTAAGGGAGTTCTTTTCTCTGTCCATCCTGCTCACTATACAGTAGGGGTTGTAACTTGCAGACTTCTGTCTTTATTTATCGTCAAGTGCAGTGGAACATTATTACAGACCACGCCGAATGAACGAGTGGACTTTTGATAAGTGAATGCAAAGCACTGACGCTCTCTCTCTCTCTCTGTCCATATGAAATGGGCATTATGAAATATTGTGTTGAACTTCCACACTGCACTGTCATGTTCCACCTGCTGACTATATATATATATATATATATATATATATATATATATATATATATATATATATATATATATATATATGGAAGGCCATTAGCTGCTGAGGCTAAACGGGTATACCTTTTTTCTATGACACCAATGAACCAAATAGAAGTTAACACCAATTGTGGGTGTTTGGAAACGGATTTGTAGTCAAAGCAGAGGAAGTGGACAAATGGAAAGCGTTTTTGCAAAAATCTGAAAAATAAACGTACCCCTGAAGACATTTGTACACAGTACTTTGTTGCAATTCATATTGGATTGTTCTGTATCCAGCCACATGAATTCTGCTTTGAGATGAAACGAGACGACACTACGGATAGCTGTCTCGCTCACATTTACTGAAGCGCCATGGTCTTTACAGCCGTTTTGGTAATATTAAAGATAACCATGTATTGCTTTCTTTATCGGTAAACGATAAATAAATCTTTCTGACCTTTTTTTTCTGGGACCAGTGTGGACATCCCATTAGTAGGGGTCATGGTGTTTGTTATTTGCAAAGAGACAGCTCTGTGTCTCGCTTCAAATGTTCGACGACTATCAGTTGAATGCATCAAATGTTGTTCAGATTTACTCACTGTTTTTCCTTGGATCCAGGGGGCACGAGCCAGTAATCACATTCTCACACCCATTAGCATTGCAACATCTTTGTTGGTCATTTTTCTTGCAGTTTGTAACACAGTTCATCCCTGCTTGGGAAACAGTCCTGTGCAATGGAGTTGTACCCTCAAGAGAGCCATATCTGATCTGATGTGGTTTTCAATGACAAGGTAATAAGAGCCCACATTTGGAGTTAAGCTCTATCCATTGTATATTACCATCTAGTTTGAGCTCTAGATTTTGACTTACCCAGAACATTTACTCACGTGTTCATCCTATGGAAAATGTCACCATACGCTTCCATATGTAATTTTCTTTCTCGCTGGCCTTTTTAGTTTATTATTTGTTGTTCAGATCCCAAAAAAACCCTGAAAAATAATGCCTATTCAATCCAGAAACTGTGAATGGGAGAGTGGAGATGTCTACTGTATGTACATTTCATGTTTTGATGTAATCAGAAGCACTGGGAATATGTTGTATTTCGCTGTAAAAATGAAACCATATCTGATACAGCTGTACTTTTGTTGAAAATAAAAACCTCTATATACAGAACTGCGTCTAAAGATGCCCGTGGCGTGGGCGAGGACATTGTGCTGCACTTCCTGTTGTGTGACGTCATATCCTACACGTAAGCGTTACTCCCCGCAGCTGCAGCCAAGCTAACCGATGCCCCGCTATGAAGGTTGGGGGGGGGGTTGAGAGAGCCCCCCCGGGTGGTGTTCGGAGCTCTCGGACAGGCCAAAACGCGTTCGTGAGATGGTTTTATTTGTCTTAAAGGAGACATTTTAGCGCATTGCAACAACAAACGGCTGCCTGCGAAGGGCTGCGCTGTATTAAATAAGTAATGAGGTTTATGCAAATATGTCCTCCCAGTTGGCAACGCTGGAGTGTGGGCTGATGGCTGCGCTGCCTCGTCTTTTGATATCCACAGATGCAAGAAAGTCCCCCCCCCCCCCAATAAGATCCACGACATCCTGCAAGGACATCCTTATGCATTAAGAAAGTGTGTATAGATCGGGAAGGTATCAAGTGACTGCCTTTCTTAGGCTGCGCCTGGATAGAAGCTCTCGCTGATGTGCGATTGTGTCTTTTCTTTTGCTGTTTTTTTTAAAGGAGTATTAAATTAATGTTAAAATGAAAGGGCAGTACCGAAGGTGATGCGGCGACTTGAGCGCAATTTCAGATCAGTGACGTCATGGTGCAGCCGGCGTTGCCTTGGGAGTGCTGTGCTGACCTCCAGTGGCCGCTCCTGATATCGCATGTCACTAGAGCCCACGTGTTCAAAAGCAGCGTTTAACAACGCTCGTCTTTATTTTTAAAAATCAGATTACGTTTTGCGGTGTTACAAACGGGTCAGATTTACAGCTCAAAAAGGTAAATTCAAACTCAGTTGATTTGTTCAGATGTATTCACGGACTTCAGTCATCACATAGAAAATTTCCATTATTTACTATTTCCATTAGAAATAGTCAAAACAAGAATTTACAGAATTGGTAAGTTCAGTGGCTTTCAAAGGCACCGCCGACAACATTTTACATTAGAAAAATGCCACAGTGTTGCACCTCATCTATAATTACAAGCTACATGTTGTGATGTTTTATTTATTTCACTATTTGTTTCTTGTCATGTGTTTAGGATCAGGGCTGCAAACTTACTTCACTCAAGGAGGAAACTTTCCTTTTCCGGGCCTACCTTATTCCATAGATGGCCCTAAATATGACTGCGATGCTGCTTTGTGGCATTGCTCAGCTAATTTGCATTGCTATTGGTGATATCACATGCTAAAAAATCAAATAAAAAATAAAAACTTTGACTGATTGTAGTTGTCAAGACCTGGGATCTTGGCTGATACAATTACTATTCAGTGCTCTAAGATGCTGTAGCTTGGCATGCACTTGTATCCGCTAATTGATTACTGTCCTGTCAGTTGCTTTGGTTAAAAGTGTATGCTAAATTACAAAATGCTAATGTAGTGATAATAGGGGCACAAGAAGACACAAGGAAAATCAGCCCCGTGATGCCCTGACCATGAGCTGACAATCAAAAAGGAAATCAGAGTTCAGAGTTTACATGCTTCAGGTAGTTGCGCAGGATCTGAGGAATGTCCAAACGTTCGATGGCAGGCTCTTTATTAGTGAGCAGGAGGTACCTTCGAATTGCTAGCCGTGTCTGTGACATCAGTGTTTTGGGGCAAACTAATAAAAAAAAGAAAAATGATACAAGTCACAAATGAGACATGTGCATGCACATCTATGATTAATGTATTGCTATACTTAACATCCAATAAACTGTAGAAAATGGGATGGTTACACATAGAAGACTCACCTCTCTCCTTGAGCAGTAGAACCACTGCTTCGTTCTGCTTTGTGGTCTTGTCAATGATAAGTGTAGGTAGATACACGTCCGCCCCAAAGTCTATGAGAAGTTGGGTGTACTCGATCCCACAGCCGTAGCGGAGACACATCTCCAGCACTGTCTTGGGCTGCTTTATCCTGGCCAGCATCTTCTCCTCTGTGCAGTTGAAGTTGGGGTTGGCCCCGTGAAGAAGCAGGAGCTTAAAGCAATCCAGGTGTCCGTACACGGCCGAGATATAGAGCGGCCCTCTGCAGGCTGTAGCGTTGGAGGCCCAATCGGGTACTTTTGGCCTGACGTCCACCTCGGCTCCGAACCGTAGCAGCTCCCGAAGCACGTCCACGTCGCCCTCCCGGGCCGCAGTCAGCACCGGGGAGCAGTTGTTGTACTGGCTGCCGTTGGGATCAGCTCCAGCCTTCAGCAGAGCCACCACACAGTCCAGATGCTTCCCGCTGACGGCTGTAAACAGAGGGGTCTGGGCCTTCACATCCAGGCTGTCGATCTGCACGCAAACACAGCAACATCATAATGTACTGTAACATTAGTTACTGTCATTTCTCGGTTCTTATTCATAAGCAACGCTGAAAGTTTGTGACATCATATAGTATCTTTGGGTACACATGATTTGATAAATGGCCCCCTCTGCTCTGTTTTGATGGGCACCTATGTTTAAACCTAGCTTTAATCTAAGAAGAGGGGAGGGTGGGTGGATTCCTCTGTCCACCACCACCCCCCATCCCCCGCAAGTTTCAGGTTGTATTATGTCTATGAAATGAGTATATTAGAGGGGCAGCTCAGGATGGACGCTTTGGAGACAAAGCAAGAGAGGCAAGATTAGATTAGATTAGATAATAGTGTTTTATTAGCCACATGACCAAGGCTGCTGGAATTTGTTTTCAGTACACTTTAGACTCTGCAGCGCAATACATGCATGGACAACAGCAGACCCCCCACGTATTATCTCAAACAACACAGTTACACAATAGCAGAAACAAACATATCATGCACAACAATTAGGTGAACAATAGTATGCATGCCAATGGTGTGTGAGGAGGGGGCTACAGGGAGGAATTCAGAGTCCTGATAGCTGGGGGGGGGGGGACTGCTTGTGAGGCATTTAGTCTTAGTGGACCGTGACCTGTAGCGCCTTCCTGAGGGAAGGAGCTGGAAGTGGTGATGAGCAGAAAGTGAGGGGTCGGAGGTGATCTTCTTTGCTCGCTTTATAGTCCGGTGAGTATACAGAGATTCAACTGAGGGGAGTGGGTTGCCTATGATTTTGGATGCCTTGTTGACAATCCGCTGCAGTTTTTATTTATGTGTTTGACTGTCGGTGCCGCCGTACCCTACTGTAATAGAAGACGCTACGATGGACTCGATAATGGCTGAGTAAAACAGAACGAGAAGCTGATGTTTTATCCTGTATTTTTTAAGCTGCCTAAGCAAGTGGAGTCATCGTTGAGCTTTTGCAATGGTGTGTTCAGTGTTAATTTTCCACTTCAGGTTATTGCTGATGTTCGTTCCAAGGAATTTAAGAGTTGGTGGTGGTGATGGGGTCTCCTTTCATTTGTATAGGTGTTTTGGGATTTGGCATACATCAGAAGTTAATAATGAGTTCTTGGATTTTGGCTGTATTAAGCAGAAGGTTGTTGTCTGTGCACCAAGTGACAGCTTGGGCTACTGCAGTGCGGTACTGGGTTTCATCATTGTTGGAGATGAGCCCTCCAATGGTTGTATCGTCTAAGTATTTTACTATTTTCACAGAGCTATCCGTGGATTAAAGTGGGTGGTGTAAAGTGAGAAGAGCCAGGGGGGAGAGAACACAGCCCTGAGGAGCACCTGCACTGAGGGTAAGAGGGTGTGAGGTTAGGTTATTAACCTTCACCCTCTGTTGCCTGTGGCATATGGATTCAGCGCTTCCTGTGGAACAGGCCACAGAGGGTGAAGATTGAGATGGTTTGGACATGTGCGGAGGAGAGATGCTGGGTGTATTGGGACAAGGACGCTGAAGATGAAGCTGTCAGGCAAGAAGAAAAAAAGGAAGGCCAAGAGGAGGTTTATGGATGTGGTGAGGGAGGACATGCAGGTTGATGTGACTGACAAAGATGCAGAGGACAGGAAGAGATGGAAAAGGCGACCCCTAACAGAAACAGCCGGAAGTAGTAGTGGTAGTAGTAGCATGTCTGTGGCATCGCAAGAAGACTTAGCAGAAAGTTCTTACGGCCCTCTCTTTTTTGATAAATTTATTTCTGATTTTCCCTTTTTTTCTCCCAATTTAGTGGCCAATCGATCCCTATTTTAATTCAAACACCCACCCTCGTACTGCATGCGTTCGCCAACTGCATCTCTCCGGCCGGCAGTCTCGAAGGAGACGCCTCCCCACTTCCGTGACAAGCCGACTCCAGGCCCCCTCCCGAAGACAGTGTTGCCAGTGATTGCTGCTTCATCGAGTCCGGCCATAGTCGGATCCGACGAGACCGGGGCGCGAACCCCAGTCCCCAGTGGGCAACTGCATCGACACAAAGCCGATGCTTAGACCGCTACACCACCGCGGACCTACGGCCCTCTCTTATAACACCCTGATTTGGAAAGAAGTCAAGCAAACACTAGCTTTGCCTCTTACCTCTGCACCATGTTCCAGCAACACCTCCAGGCACCTCAGGTGTCCCAGTGCGGCGGCAGTCCGCAGCGGTGTTACTGGGATCCCCCATCCACTCCGGGCATTTATACACTTCCTGTAACTCTCCTGAGACAGCAGCTCAGACAGCAGGGCCACGTCATCGCTGCTTACCACCCGGTTTAAAACCTGACACTGCTCATTGTCCTCATCCTCCTCCCTGGGCTGCAGCAGGGAGAAGATCTTAGAAATGTCCATCAAACTCATGGTGACATGTTGGCCCAGAACCATAATGTTCCTGCAGGGCACGGCTCATCACAACAGCTCCATCTAGAGTGACGGGCAGAGTAGATAGTGAAGGAATGCAAGTAGGCACACACACACACACACACACACACACACACACACACACACACACACACACACACACACACACACACACACACACACACAAATAGCCTTACCATTCAAGCGTATTTACGATTGTGTGCCATCAAAAAGCAAGTACTGTACACAGCAGTAACGACTAGAAAAGTGAATAAGGGTAAATAACTATGGTTACAGACATTATAAAACTATCAGAATCACCATAAAATACACAGCGTGTGATGTACATGCTTTGACGACGAAACTCTAATTCCACTTTAGCTGTTCCCAGAAAACAGACGCACAACAACATCACTGCCACAAAGGTTCATGATATCTGCTTTGTACATACAAGGATCACCTGACCTCTGAACACCGAAATGAGTCATATGTTTTTCATCATGCCCCGCTGAGATGAAAGTTTAAAATGACACCAACTTACCTCATATAGGTCAACAACCAGCCATGTCATTGCCGGTGATGTTCATCGTGAGACAATTGACACTTTTGTAATTCCATGATCGGTCACGTGGAGGGAAGAAAGGCTGTCTTGAAAAGTGTGCTGGATACTGGGGCTGAGAGCTCTGAGAGCTTAGCTTCAGCATTGTGTGTGTGTGTGTGTGTGTGTGTGTGTGTGTGTGTGTGTGTGTGTGTGTGTGTGTGTGTGTGTGTGTGTGTGTGTGTGCGTGCGTGTGTGTGCGTGCGTGTGTGTGCGTGTGTGTGTGTGTGACAGCAGAGTAGCAAGGGGCCATGGTTTCAGTGAGGGGGTCTAATTTTAGGCAACAGATGGGTCTGGCTAAACTTCCATTCTTGGAGAGTTCAGGCTGTGCGTTATAATTAGAAGGTGACAGACTTCTGACACGCTCCGTCTCGGTGGTCTCGACTGGCGAGCACGGCTGACTTTTTCTTCTTGTTTGTTTGTCCAGAGCGGACACGGAAACGACAAACGAGGATGAGGCAGAGCAGGACGTCGTTACCGCTGGCCACAGTGCTAAGATGTCTCGCAGAACGTGGGATCTTCTGTAGTTTAGGCCCCAGTTGACAGTAGCGCTCATCGCTGCATTTTGCCCCTAATCAGGAATCAGGACCACTGTATTTGCCATTTCACTTCACGTACTTGCGTACATGAAATTAAACGAAATGCCGTTTCCCCAGCCCGCAGCAGTACAACACAAGATAGACAGATAGAAGAAAAGAGGCCTTTATTTGCCATTGTACAAGTACAACGAAATTTGCAAGTGCAGTTCTTATCAGTGCAAAGATCAGTATACAAAGAATTAAAAACATAAAACACACACACACATTCATTTCTACATTCTACTGCACACCAACATATTGCACAAAAATCAACATATTGCACAAAGATAGATAGATAGATAGATAGATAGATAGATAGATAGATAGATAGATAGATCGATCGATCGATCGATAGATAGATAGATAGATAGGTAGATAGATAGATAGATAGATAGATAGATAGATCGTTTTATTAGCCACACGACCAAGGCCAGTGGAATTTGTTTTTGGTACACTCCAAACTCTGCAGCACAATACATACATGGACAACAACAGACACATATTATCACAAACAATACAGTTACACAATAACAGAAATAAACATATCACGCATAACAATTAGTTGAATGGTAGTGTTTATGCCAACGGCGTGTGAGGAGGGGACTATAGGGAGAAATTCAGAGTCCTTATGACTGGGGGAGAAAAAACTGTTTGCGACGCGTTTAGTCTTAGTGGACAGTGACCTGTAGCGCCTTCCTGAGGGAAGGAGCCGGAAGAGGTGATGAGCAGGATGTGAGGGGTCGGAGGTGATCTTCTTTGCTCGCTTTACAGTCCGGTTAGTATGTAGAGATTCAGCTGAGGGGAGTGGGTTGCCTATGATTTTGGATGCCTTGTTGACAATCCGCTGCAGTTTTCCTGTGTTTGACGGTCCGTGCCGCCGTACCATACTATAATACTGTAATACTGTAATACTATAATGCTATAATACTGTAACAGAAGATGTTATGATGGACTCGATAATGGCTGAGTGAAACAGAACGAGCGGTTGATGTTTGATCCTGTATTTTTTTAAGCTGCCTAAGAAAGTGAAGTCGTTGTTGAGCTTTTGCAATGGTGTGTTCAGTGTTAATTTTTCCACTTCAGGTTATTGCTGATGTATGTTCCAAGGAATTTAAAAGAGTCGGTGGTGGGGTCTCCGTTCATTTGTATGGGTGTTTTAGGATCCGGCATGCATCGGAAGTCAATAATGAGTTCTTGAGTTTTGGCTGTATTAAGCAGAAGGTTGTTGTTTGCACCATGTGACAGCTTGGTCTGCTTCAGTGCGGTACTGGGTTTCATCATTGTTGGAGATGAGCCCTCCAATGGCTGTGTCGTCTAGGTATTTTATAATTTTCACAGAGCTGTCCGTGGATGTAAAGTGGGTGGTGTAAAGTGAGAAGAGCCGGGGGGGGGGGAGAACATAGCCCTGAGGAGCGCCTGTACTGAGGGTAAAAGGGTGTGAGGTTAGGTTATTAACCTTCACCCTCTGTTGCCTGTTCCACAGGAAGCTCCGAATCCAGTGGCATATGGCTGGGTCAATGCTCATATCCAAGAGTATGGTAACGAGTTTGAGTGGGCTGATGGAGTTGAAGGCAGAACTAAAGTCTATGAACAGGATGCGTGCGTAGGTGTTTGGTGATGCCAGGTGTTGCAGGGCATGGTGCAGGGCTATGCTAACTGCATAGACACAAAGACAAAAACATATCCAAAATCGAAAACAACACACATACCCAAACTAACACATATATCCAAACTAAACTTTTAAAAAATCACTGTCCAAGGGAACGAATGCCAGCCAGGATGACTGTCGGAACCGCCGGTCTGCATGGGCTAGCGGTTAGCTTAGCTCGCCCCGCTTTCACGTACTGTCAGACCGCCCTCGGCGTTGCCTCCTCGGGCGCAGCTCCAAGCAGGGGCCGTGGTCCCCGGGCCCACCAGACCAAGCAGACCAAGCTCTCCCAGCCGATCCAGCGCCAGCTCTCCCAGCCAGATACCCTCGACACACCTCCCCGCACTCCTCACGACGACATCAAAATGTCGTCATAATGGATTCATGAATGGTATCAGCAAGCTGAAGTAGCAATTATAATGATCAAAATACTAATGATAATCATATATTTACGCAGTTCCTAATACTTTACAGAATTAAATAAAAGCAGTATTGTGAAGCATATGCAACGAATAAAGACACAAAAGGGCTCAAATACAAAAGGGAACATGCACAAAACAGTTTATTGGTACACAAATCAGAATACCTACCAAAGTTAAAGTAAAAGCAACCCTAAGACGCACCTTAACGGTGGACAGAATCTTAAAACCAGTTCACTTGCATTGGTGGCAAACACAGTGACTCCAAAACAGCTAGATGAGGATGCTTTTGCAGCTTCGTTCCTTTCAGAGCCCGTCTGCAGGATTGTGGACAAATTGTAACGTGGATTATAGGCTGCTGCTCAGACAAGCATACCGAGAGTTATAAAAGCCAAGCCAGGACATATTAAAGCGAGGTGATTGAATGGAGAGAAAAAAATGAAAAGATATTTTCGAAAAGTCTTTTGGACTTTAGAAAATGAATTTACATCTATGTCTGAGCTTAGAGTAAATATTACGGCTAAAGTAATGGGGGGGGGATTACTCCCTGCAATTTGGAGCTATATAATTGGACAGGGGAGGATTTCCGCATTAAAAAAGAAAAAAGTGGGCCTTGTGATATTCACTTCAAACTTCAGATTTTCTCACAGGCGTGTCATCACCCTATTTCCCAAATTCACACCGAGGATGCAATTTTAGACGGTGGCAGCTGCGTGGGTGTCAGAGGCTGTTTCTCGGAGGAGCAAGTCAATCAGCTGTTCCCACTGCCACACCCTGCCATGCCCTTCCTGCACCACACGCAGGGCTCAGGCTGTGCTGCACCCACACTCACCAGTTGGCAGAAGGCCACGCTCTTGGCATTTTACGAATGCACGATCAAGAAGGTCTTTTAAATTCAGCACACAGACACAGAGGAAATTAATATGATGGGATAACTGGCTCGCTTTTTATGCAAATTTCCTGGCTCGAGAACAAAGAAAACAACATATAATAAAATAGACCTTTTGATTAATGCTAATGGCAAATAATAAACCACGTTAATAATACAGTGATACAGTGCCATCCATCTGTCCCTCTATCTACCCATCCATTATCTATACTCACTTGATCCAAATCTGGGTGGCTGTGGGCTAGAGCCTGTCCCAACAGGTTTTAGACAGAAGGCAGGGAGACATCCTGGACAGGTCACAAGTTCATCACAGGGCTCAAATATGCAGTGGCTCACACACCATTTACACCTACGGGCAATTAAGACTCCAATTCACCCTAACATGCATGTCTTTGGACTGAGGGAAGATACAGGAGAACCAAAGAGGAAACCCACACAAACACACAACGTGCAAACGCCTCACAGATGGGCTGGAATCAAACCTTTGTGTGTTGTGCGCGTGTGTGTGTGTGTGTGTGTGTGTGTGTGTGTGTGTGTGTGTGTGCGCAGTGTTTCCTGTGGAACAAGCGGTTTGTCGTGGGGCAATGTGAACTGGGGAGGGGTGGCAGTGTTTCCTGAGGAACGAGAGATCCCCCCACCACCACCACCACCCCCACAGCAAACGTCTTGGCAACATGCTGTCTACTACTAGCAGTACTATTACTACAACTTCCAGCTGCTCCCGTTAGGGGGCGCCACAGCGGATCATCCAATTCCATCTCTTCTCTGCATCTTCCTCTGTCATACCAGCCACCTGCATGTCCTCTCTCGCCACATCCATAAACCTCCTTTTTGGCCTTCCTCTTTTCCTCTTCCCTGGCAGCTCCATATTCAGCATCCTCCTCCCAATATACCCAGCATCTTTCCTCCACACATGTCCAAACCATCTCAATCTCGCCTCTCTTGATTTGTCTCCAAACCTGCACAACCTGAGCTGTCCCTCTAATATACTCGTTCCTAATCCTGTCCTTCTTCGTCACTCCCAATGAAAATCTTAGCGTCTTCGACTCTGCCACCTCCAGCTCCGCCTACTTATCTAAAGTGTAATTGTCCTATTCAGTCACTACAGGTGTTCGTGTGTTGATTTTCCCAAACTGCATTTTGCAGTGACGTACAAGTGCCACAAGATGGCATTCATATATTATATATCTATATAGATTTCTAGATATATATCTATATTTATCTATCTATCTACTCATATATTTTCGGAATGTGTGTGTGTGTGTGTGTGTGTGTGTGTGTGTGTGTGTGTGTGTGTGTGTGTGTGTGGTGTTAGTGTGTGTTAGTGTAGATAGCGGGACCGAAAACTAAAGCATTTATGATCCTAAATTTTTTTGGCGGTGGTAGGTATTGTTCCAGAGAGGACCAGAAAATAGCAGAAAATTAAAATATAATTATAATAATTATGCATAATTATGCAAAATATGCATTTTCTAAAAATGGCTAAAAACCACTTTTCTCGGCATTTCAGATGATTCCGAGCATTTGGGGGGAGGGAGCTGGAGTGGGGGGAGGGGGGGTTTAGGGGCAGGGGGAAGGCGGTTAGCTGGCAGGATGAAGAGGAGGGAGATTTAGACGGGTGGATAACCAAACCGCTACATTGTAGCGGGGTTCTTCTAGTGTATGTATATATATATATATATATATATATATATAGCTACATCTGAAGTATTTATATAGCTACTTCTGAAGTACCGTATTGGAACCATGCAACTCACAGAATTTCCCACGTTTTCCTGCAAATATTTCACTGTAAAAGCCTCGTCAGAAAATCAAGCGATTCTGTCCAGCGAAACGTTAAAGGTCTGTTAATTTGAAAGAAATACAGAAAGTATCGAGTTTGTATTGACAGCACATTGCCGCGAGGTAATGTAATATTACCGTAAATTCTCTAATTTTTCTAGTTATTTTTCAGTGACAGAAACAACTACTGCGTTTCTTTTAACTGGATTAGCAGACCCACATAACTGCAATCACGTTAATTTAGACCACATAATGGTATCAGTCTGGAAGTTATGCACGTAAGCAAATGCTCTAGCTAATTTAATTAGTTTACATGCCCGCCCTATTCACCTCGTCTGTTTTTCCTTTGGAAAATATCGCAGTAAACACATTTTCTTGATAATGATCACGTTAACTTATAAAATGAATTGACGGGATTTTGCAATACATGCGTGGAAGAGGAGGGCTGTCGGGTTTGGCGGTTAGAGTAACAAACGCGTTGCGCAGGGGGGGAGTGGCTCAACTGATTGACAGCGGAATGTGTGTGTGTGTGTGTGTGTGTGTGTGTGTGTGTGTGTGTGTGTGTGTGTGGAAACCACACCAGTCTTCTGAGTTCAGGGTAGCTGCTGCAGGCCTATTTATTTTTGGCACAACTCAATTCTGGCAAAATCAAAATGAACATATACGTAGATGTTGTGGTCATGTGTTGTCAGCTCAACTCCAGCCCTATTCATAAAGAAATGTAACCAAATGTTTGCTAGCAAATGTTAATGTTAAACGTTGGCTAGCAGAGAACAATGGCGGCCATTACACGCTCCATTAGCTTGAGTGAATGTTTCGTGACGTTTAACAAAAGAAACAAAAAAAATATATAGCATGGAAAAATATTGTGCACACATTTGTACAAAATATTGTGCATACATTGAGGGCAGTGGTTAGCACGACCGCCTCACAGCAAGAAGGTCCTGGGATCGAGCCCCGGGGTAGTCCAACCTTAGTGGGTCATCCCGGGTCGTCCTCTGTGTGGAGTGTGCATGTTGTCCCCATGTCTGTGTGGGTTTCCTCCCACAGTCCAAAGACATGTAGGTCAGGTGAATAGGCCGTACTAAATTGTCCCTAGGTATGAATGGGTGTGTGTGTGTGTGTCGGCCCTGTGATGGCCTGGCGGCCTGTCCAGGGTGTCTCCCCACCTGCCACCCAATGACTGCTGGAATAGGCTCCAGCATCCCCGCGACCCTGATAGCAGGATAAGCGGTTAAGACAATGGATGGATGGATGGATGGATGGATGGATGGATGGATGGACATTTATACAACAATTGCCGTAACTAGACTGTACTTTCATCAATTTTATAACACTTTTTTTAGCCATATTTGGAGTGAGCTCTTTAGGACAACATACCAACTCTGGATGTCATTACGTAATGCACTTGACTACAACCGTCACCACTAGGAGGTGCTAAGTGAAAGATGCCAGGTTTGAATCTGGGGAGTACAAGAGAAACTCAATATATAAAGAACAATAATTTAATATATTTTGCCAAACTTCAACAAGTTTACAACATGTAATTCCAAACTCAAAAGGAAACACCATATCACCATGTCCCTTTAAAACGCATCAAAGTGCCAGAATTGTTACCCTAATGCAGATCTTTCTGCCGACGTTAGTAGTTAGCTTATACGATGTTCCCATAGAGAACTGGTGAAGGAAAAGTTCAGCTTGTATCATTCGTCCTTCCACCAACTAAATAAAGTGCCTTTTACACTTTAACACTACAATTCCTCTTATCTGGTCAAACTGTGCTAATAGTTGTCAAAGCATTGTCTGTTTGAAAGTGTGGTCATGTGTACGAGACCGGAATGTGATAAGTCAAGCAACAGACTTTAGGAATAAGACCTTAAACACAAGACTAAAAGTATCCACTCCTGAAATGTATCTATCTATGCCTCAAAAATCAAAAAAGTTTTTGACAACCCATTGTTTGTATTAAGACAATTAACTGGCTTAACAATCCTGCCCCTTCTGGTCCTGAGTGCAACCTAAGGGCGACCAGAGCAATTAGACTGTTGTCCATCCTGGGCCGTTAGGCAGCCACCACCACCACCATCATCATCATCATCGTAATCTGTACATTCATCAGCGAGCACATCACCTGACAACGCCTGAGGAATGAGAGAGGTCCTGTCCACATCGTCCAACACTTCCTGAGATCCAGCTTCATCCTGACCACTACCGGTCATTGAGGCATCTGGCTCCGAAGAAGCATTCGGCGAATCTGTTTTGGCACCATCTAACTGCTCCATCGAGTCTGAATCCATGTCAGACAACTCACTCAATACGTCACTCTCTTCATGTACATCACATTCCAGAGGTAGGACGTTGACACACAGCAAGAGGTTGCGATGGACAACTTTTTCCCCACCTGTCTCTGGGTGTTTAACCCTGTAGATGTGGGTCTGTGGGTCGGAATCTGTCAGAGTGTACACTACACTCTCCCACTTGCCTGCAAGCTTACAACATCCACGTTCGCCCTTGTTGGCTATGAGCACCCTGTCTCCAACTCTGATGGCAGCTCCTTTTGCTCTTTTGTTGTAGCTCTCTGCCTGATGATTCTGCTTCCTTCGCAATGTGAGATTTGGCCAAGGCCATGGCCTCCTTCAAATCTTCCTGAAGAGATTCAATGTAATTAGGATAAGACTTATCTCCTCTGTCTCTCAGAACACTCCCAAAAACAACATCAACAGGGATGCAGGGAACCCTGCCAAACATGAGATAGAACGGTGGAAAGCCAGTAGCCTCGTGAGTAGTGCAGTTGTATATGAACGTGAGAGTGTGAAGCCTCTGTGGCCAGCTCTGTTTTGAACGTGGTGGGAGGGCTCTTATCATATTGCCCATTGTCCTATTGAAGCGTTCAGTGACACTATTACCCATAGGGTGGTAGGCTGTGATGTGAGATTTCTGGACACCGGAGATCTGCATAAGATGACTAATGAGTTTACAAAAACTGCACCTGTTCAGAATGAATATGTTGCGGGAAACCATAAATACAGAAGTACTGGTCCCACAACTTTCGAGCAACCGACCGAGCAGTCTGGTCAGGGCACTGAAATGCATGAGCAAGCTTTGTGAAGTAATCTGTTATCACTAACACACTCACAGCCTTATTGTTGGAGTCTTCGGCAGACCAAAAGTCTATGCACATGAGTTCTAACGGAGCAGAGGTCTTGATGCTCTCTGACAGCGCATGCCCTTCTGGCTCAGGAGTCTTCCCAATGACACAACAGGCACAGGACTTCACGTAGTCTCTCACGTTTCTCTCCATGTCCACCCAGTAGAACCTCTGGTGGACAAGACGCAGGCTTCTGAACTGGCCCTGGTGGCCTGCATCATCATGGCAGCCTCTCAGGACTTCCTGTCTTAAGGATGGAGGAACTACAAACTGGTAACACTTACGTTTTGGTGAGAGGATCTTTAGAAACATGGTACAAGACACCATCTTCCACAGACAACTTATCCTACTACCTGAGAAGTTTGACGACAGCCCTTGATTCCTTTTCCTTCTCGCACCTAGAAGGACGCCTGTGATGATCATCATATCTTGAATGTTCTGGCCAGGTCAGGATCATTACATTCAATTCAATATCTGACAGCCGCTGAACATGCAGTTCAGTGCATGATGTTTCTTGGGGCAGAGCATGCAATTGGTAGGCTCCACAATCACAGTGCTGCCTAGTGGGCCCCTGGACTTGACTGGTAACTTCCCCCAGACCAGGTGTTCCTGGCTGGGAGAGAGTGTGGCAGCTTGATTAAGCTTGACTGTGCCGACTAAGTCAGGGACTGTGTCTTTACACCAATGATGTGTGCCTGCCAGCATCAATTGGAAATCTTCAATCTCAGTCTGAGTGCCTGGTGGTTTTGAGATTAGCTCCCAATACTCGTCAGATTCTTTCAGCTTGTGTGTCATATAATCACATTAGTCCCAAGAATTAAATCATCAAGTTGGCCAGGCACGATCATAGTGGGCACCACAAATTCACAGCCATAGACCTCCAATGTCAAATCACGAACACCCTTAGGGACCACATGACTGCCGCCACAGCCAACCAATACTATGTTTGGGTTCTCCACTACTTTCCCAGTCAGGGCACCAGCCGCAATGAGGTTGCTTACTACTGTTTCATTCATCGTGTAGGCCATAGAACCAGTGTCTAACATTCCTCTGATGGTAAGCTGATATTCACAGTGACATGTATATAGAAGAGACTGTCTGTGTCATTAACATGCTGGGTATTCTGACATATGACCCTCAGAGGGCCAGAAGGAAGCTCATTGAGGGTAACCCCATCTACACCTGCACATTCCCTCTCTGAATGCAGGTGCTTGCGTTTCCCTGTCTGGAAGTTGTCTGCGCGGGAAAGGAATGGACATTCATTGACTGAACTGACTGCTGAATCGCGGTACGTGGCTGAGCATTGTGTTGGATCATTGAGAGAGCTGGACAGTTCACTTTGACATGACCCGGGATGTGGCACTTAAAGCACAGCTTGTGAGATTGACAATGTAACATTGTACTGTGAGATGAGTCACCACACACACGACAGGCTCTAGGAACATTGAAGTTACTTTTACTGTTCATACTATGACTTGGTTTGGACTGACATTTGGGCTTTACCCGTTTGGACAGAATCTCAAGTACTGAACACAGCATGCCCGCCATACGGTCAAGACAAGACTGACTTGAAAGACCTGCTGGCTGAGGAGACTCCATTGTAGATTGATTACACACATTTAGAATCATTGGGTGGTTAGGATCATGATGCTGCCTGTTGTCAAGAGAAGTCTGGGCACAGGTAGTAGCTATTGGAGGGCTAACAATATGCTGACTGTAAAAAAGGCTCTGGGCCACAGGTGAAGGGGCACCAACTCTCGAGGGACCCACAGACTGCATGCTGCAGTTGAGTGAAAGAGTGTTGTGGGCTGCTTGAGGGGGGGGGCACCAGCTCTTGATTTCAGCTCACGTTGACCAAGTGCACCTGGATGTCGCTCACGGACCACTGATCAGCGGTCTTGCTCTTGAAAATGAGTGCTAAACAGGGGTCTGGACGATGCCTCTTAAATATCAATGCAATATAGCTGCTGAGACTTCTGCCCTGTCTCTTAAGACATTCCTCTGCAACATCAGTGGCCCGGTTCAGGCGTAGCCAGTAATCATATGGGCCCTCATCATGTCTGGGTAGTGTATTATAGAAGTCAGCAAGAAGCAAGTTGGAATAAGAGACCTTGCTAAAATGTTGTTTTAGAATACCAAAAATCAGTGCTGGGTGGTTGACATGGTCAAGTGATGTGTCACTACATAGACTGACCCTCAGCACCTCCTTAGCCTTGCCCATGAGTCTACACATAATCTCATCTGATTGTCCTGTGTGGGTGAGATTTCTCCTTTTAAGGTACACTTCCGTAAGATCTATCCACCCCTGAATGTCACACTCATCTGACTCATCCTCCCTAAACACTGGTGGTTCCTTGGCATCAGATCTAAAAAAATTACAATCATCTTGGAGAGGTCTAGGGTCATGCCCTGAATGTTAGAGTAATTCGCACCCTGGCTCCTATAAGGCACTGTGTTCTCACTAAAATTACCAGTAGACAGTAGTCTGGCTGTAACTGTATCATGTATGTGCCTGCCCACCTCCTCCACCAACTCACTCAAGCGCTGAGCTGTACTGACTGCAGTACCTGGTGTTCCAGGTGTAGAGGTGCATGTTTGCACATTTGCATAAAAATCAGCACCCAGCAAACTGTAAACACCATAGATATCGACAGTGATATGGTTATGACTGGGCAGTG
This sequence comes from Lampris incognitus, assembly GCF_029633865.1. Lineage (NCBI taxonomy): Eukaryota > Metazoa > Chordata > Actinopteri > Lampriformes > Lampridae > Lampris > Lampris incognitus. The sequence continues at coordinate 16,338,873 of NC_079211.1, forward strand.
TAAACTGTACGGAGCCCTTGGATCTGGCTCCCTGGTAGCCAAAACCAGCATTAAATGCTTCACTCATTTTTAAAATGAATACACTCAAAGGAAAAAAACTACACTAGTACTATGAAATCACAAAATTACTCTTCATATGTTCAAACAAAGCAAAATTTGGAGCACTAATTGACATGCAGGTACCACACTGTGCACTTTCGTTTTTCAATGGCGATGTCGCGTCGCGTCCCCGGGGACCGGCTGAACGCTGATCCTGACGAGTCACGGCACCAAACGTAACCCCCTTTTCTTGGCTTTACCGTGTAGAAACCACACCAGTCCTCTGAATTCAGGGTAGCTGCTGCAGGCCCATTTATTTTTGGCACAACTCAATTCTGGCAAAATCAAAATGAACATATACGTAGATGTTGTGGTCATGTGTTGTCAGCTCAACTCCAGCCCTATTCATAAAGAAATGTAACCAAATGTTTGCTAGCGAATGTTAATATTAAATGTTAGCTAGCGGAGAACAATGGCAGCCATTACACGCTCCATTAAGCTTGAGTGAATGTTTCGTGAAGTTTAACAATAAAGAAACACAAACAAACAAACAAAAAAATATATAGCATGGAAAATATTGTGCATACATTTATACAACGATTGCCGTAACTGGTGTGCACTTTTATCAATTTTATAATACTTTTTTTAGCCATATTTGGAGTGAGCTCTTTAGGACAGCATACCAACTCTGTCGCCGTCGTGTGACGAAGGGACAGAGACGTTATTACGTAATGCACTTGACCACAACCTTGATTATGGGGCGTACAAGAGAAACTCCATATATAAAGAAAAATAACTTAATATATTTTGCCGAACTTCAGCAAGTTTACAACATGTAATTCCCATCTCTGTTACACGCACGTGTGCCACAGAACAGCACTTTGGAGACCGGATGGCGTCAAAATGAGTTTTAACCTTTTAGATGGTACACTGTTCAACCACTGGGGGGCGGTAATGTCTTATGGTTTGAAATGAGTGCAACCGTAGAAAACGCTAAAAGAAGAGACGGTGTAAACAAGTTGTGGTCGGTAAATTCGAGCTGCCCATTTTTACGTGCTGTTTCTATATGTAACGCAAGTCACGTACATTTTTTCCCTGATATGTACAGCTTGAATACACCACCGCAAGGTTAATTCTTTTCCCGTACTGATTTTATTTATCCAGGAAAATTTAGCTGTTTGACCGGCTGCCTTTAACGTTAGGTCTCGTTAGCTTAGTTAACTTGCTAACTATACTCGTTAACATCTTGATACAGTATGCTCCATGTTACCTAGCTAACGTTATTGGAGTGGACGCCGTTATTCTGATAATGCCAGTTTCACATGTAAATGCGTCGTCTAATCTGTGGTCCCTCTTGTCCAGTGTTTGGACAAAATGGAGGAGCGAGAGGCTCTGACAACCTATTGCACGAGAATGATTTCTCTTGTTCTCGAAAATCAACTCCATGACATCGCTAAGTCGAGGAGATATGGGGGAAACGAGGGACACCAAGAGCTGAGGGGGCAGACGGGCAAAGGACCTCAGCTCAGATCCAAGGAGCCGAAGGAAAGACAGGGGAGAGAGCCTGGCAGACAAGTCGGAGTGTGGGATGAGCCCGGTGACCGCAGAAAGCACAGCCTCGCTCTTTCAAAACCTCCAAAAAGAGAGAGATATGAAAGAAAGCGAGATCTGACCTCCCCCAACCTCACGTCCCAAGGTCCTACGGCCCAGCTGGTGCCCCGTCAGCTCATATCATTGCTGAAGCAAAAAACTTTCAAGGAGGAGATGAAGCGGGTAAGGGGGCGCCAATGTGGCTCACTTAATCATGTAACTGTCGTTTTGGCTAGTAAATTAAACTCATCCCCCTTATGTGTTTATCTTTTTTTATGCAACAGGCTGTAGAAGTGGAGCTCCATGGTCCTTCAGTCTGTTGTGTGTGTGAGCAGAGGCAGGCTTCTTTGGCCTTGAACACTTTTATCAGGAGGAAGAAGACACAACTGGATGTCCAAACAGTGGAGAACAGACTAAATATAAATTTGTGCAACACAATAACTATGTTTGTGCCTTAAATAAACTCTGTGTCACCTCTTCCCCATTTATGTCCCTTAGAAAGTGATATTAATGTCGATGTGATTGATCAGATCTCACCATATTTTCAGGATGTGCTTACTGGGGGAGTTGGTCCCAAACTCTCCAAAGCCCTCTGATGCCCCTCACTGGATTTGGGAGGAACTGCTAGAGGTATGCAGGTCACAGCAACCTGGGGTTGTCTAGGCAACACATTGGGAACAAGGAGTTGCCCTGACAACAGATGCAATGAGGGTTACCCTGACAAAAACACAACTGGAACTCATTTAACAAGCTCTCACTGTCCTTTTTTCAGACAGATAGCTTCAGACATGATGGGCACAGTATTAACACAAGGAGAAGCACTATGCAATGGTGGGGCTGAGTATGTCCTTATTTTTATATTATATATTTAGGCTATACTAACTCATGGGCCAAATAACCACTGATCAATATGTTCATGATGGGGCGCCAGGCTAAGATAAAACGTCTTCATTATCGCAGCCATTATGTAAATACCACTGAGTATGAGGAATGTGTCTGAATGTGTAACTGTTCATAGTCGCCCCCCCCCATTAAAACACATACACATTGCTACAAAAACAGCCATTTATTTGTGTGTGACTGTATTAAAGTGAAATACATCACTAATCAAAGCAAATCTTTCTGTTTTTTTTAGTTCGTGGCCACTTGTACGCTGTAAACATTAAATCATGTTGGCTCATTCAACTATGATTATCCCATTAAATCTTTATACTGTCACAAAAAATTACAAGACGGTCGTGAGAAAAGCATGCAAACAAAAAAGTTAAATTAAGGTACAGTACAATATCTGAGGCAATAAACAATAGCATCATGGACACAATTACTGAACGTAAGTATTTTTTAAAGGTTCCTTTTCTCATTATTGCAGTTACGTGGTAAGGGCTAGTAAACCTAACACAGAGATTCTACAACTACAAATGGTTACACTCAGCACTGATTTTTTAAAAAAAAGGACGACAATAACATCAAACCCTAGAAGGGCTGCAGATGAGTTATGATTGATGTTTTAATACACCCAGTTAATGTTGTGACTCTATGCAAAGTGTCCGAAAGCACAGAGCTAAGACTGGCATAAGACTGTCAGATTCTTATATCGGCCACAGCTGAAAATATACATGGCTGACCTTAGATCTGCGTATTGTAGCAGGTCCTTTTAAGACTAACAGAGATTTGAATGCAGAGGACAGCCTACTCATCAGGCTTCCTCTTGGGCTTCTTTGGGTTGCGGGAGCGGCTCTTGGCCTTACAAAGGGGACAGATAGGAGCGTTACGGTGGATCTGCTGGTGGCATGATAGGCAGGCCTAGAGAAATGGGCAGAAATGACAACAGTGAGCACCAGATCTTTGCAAGTTCTTCACACTGTCTTGTAGCGATAATTGCAGCAGACAGGTATGTGCAGTGAGTGTTCGTACCTTCATAGGCGGTGGCTGCTGTCTAAAGGTGGCTGTCTGACGGGCGTCTTGCTTCCTGGAGACCTGAAGCTGCTGGGCTGCAGCTGCGGCCGCTGCAAGGGATTCTGGGATAGCTGGTTCATGCGGCTCCTTCTGCCACTCCGCCTTTTGCTTCTCAAAGTAACTGTTGAAACCAGAGGAGGAGAGAAACCAGGCTGGCTGTGATTCGTATTTATATATAAGAATCTTATTGCAGATAAAATTATGACAGCTGGGTTGCATGAAAAAGTGGTAAGAACTACAAAAGAGACAAATTAGATGACGCCATGGTAAAGCTAACAATATCCACTTTTTTTTTTACATACAATTCTGAACAAAAGTATATTTGTTGGTGTGTTTGCCTTGATATGCATACGTATGTGTGTGCGGGGGGGGGGGGGTAGGGACAGAATGAGAAAGAAATTTGGCCTTGTATTTGCCTGGCTGGCTCACTTTCAAAAAAAGTGTGATATCCAATTTCATTACACTCTCAGCCTCCTCTCAGAACAGGCTTGCAAAAGAACTTTGATGTCTTAAAAGAGATTCAAGAGCATTCGAAGAACAGATTAAATGGGTCCTGTTACCTGTGATCCATCATGCACGTTCATAACCCACAAAAGCGCCATACAATTAACCCTACAAAACAAACACATCAATGTGCATTACAACACTTCAAGGACAACGCCTGTGTTTTGACGTGTGTTCCGTGCGATTCTTGCCATGATAAAAGTGAATAAATGAGACAGTTGGGAATTTTTCTCCCTTCTGGTTTAGATACAGCTTATTCATTTTATGTTGATTTCTCACTGTCATAGTGTATCTTATTATGAGCTTTAGCACCTCAACAACCAAGGAGGTGTCATTTCTTTTTCTGAAGTTTTCCATCATGCCTTTGGGTATAATTATGGTGAGCTTCTATCAAAAAGTCAGATCAGAGGGAAGAGACAGGCTGTAACCACCAAGATAAGGCCGTCAGATGCAATACACTACGTAATCAACCCAGAGAGCCAGTTTGCAAGCAATCCTTGTCCAGTGTGGCAGTCCCTTATTCACTATTAAGTAGGGTTGTGAAAGGTTGTGATATTAATATAATGGGGGGGAGGGGGAATCCACACTAAAATTCAATTTAAATAATTAATTTTGTTGTTAAATGTACAAAACATTATCAGTAGGGAAATAATTCTTTCAGATGATATTTGTTTCTCGACAATTGTTCATATTCAATTGAAGACAGGGTGGGAGACCCCTCACCCCTTTAGTCCCGGTGCGCTAAAAATCACCCACCCTCATCCCCGAACCAAAGAGGGATGAGTGTTGCCTTTCTCGTTGTCCTCAGACAACAAACACTCATCCCAGTCATGATAACACCCTTTGAGCGCTTGGCACCGATCAATCTCAAATGTCACGCATAACATGCTCCTCCACCCCCTGCGGTTTATCTATAGGCTAAACCCATCAGGAGGATAAACTCAGCATGGGCTTCCACTTAACCCTAACCTGTAAACCCCTGGCTCCACTGCCAAGATCCTTTGTATTGATGTTAAAACTATCTTAATCTGTTTGTGGACTCTGCTGAAGGATATCCCAACAGAACAATGTTTGTTTAGTTGCTACCCTTCCTGCCACACCCCCTTAATGTGAGCACAAGTGTCGGTGTCTCCTCTCTCACTGCATCACTCCAATAGCTACACTTACAGCCAGCCACCCATCCATCAAACTGCTTTGCACACCACACCACCAGCAATGAGTCCATGCACAGGAAAAAGGTGGACCAATATATAGCCTTTCCTGCCTCGCACATTGCCCACCTAAATACACACAAAACTGTGGAAACAGTAAAAAGACTTCAATTAATATCTTTGTTTCATAAACCGACCTCACCCAAGTCATTCTGGGTTCCTCAGATCTATGATCGTCAACATCCTCAAATACAATGAAAATATATCCCACTAAATGATTAGACAGCCTGCTAGGTTTAAATCTAATGTGGATGTGGAGTCAAGTAGTTTAATTAATATGATTAGTCTGGGAATTTCTCATAGTGTAGATTAGCAGACTGACAGCTTGGTCTATAACACTGAGACCATCTCCTTACCCTGCTGTATAGCCCCCAAGCTCTCCTCTCCTAAATGTGTCAGTCACAATAATCAAATAATTATTCCTACCACTGGTGGTGGTGAAATTTGCAACAAAGTACCTAATAATCTACAGAACCAAACATCTAATGTTATCAAAAATGTGTGACCACATATCATCCAAAGCACTGGTCGTCAAAATTGTAAACAAAGTGTCTAATTCTGATTAATATTCCATCTATTTGTCGCTCTAAAGTTCTGCCTACTACTGATCACTTCCACAAGATGCTTAAATTTGGTTTCATAAATATCAGATCACCGTCTACCAAAGCCTTACTAATAAATGACCTGATTCTTGAACATAGCCTTGATATGACTGGGTTACATGAAACATGGCTGAAACCAAATGTTTTCCTTCCCTTACATGAAGCTTCCCCACCTGACTATACTTATGCCCATGTAGCTCGGGCAAATAAACAAGGTGGGGTGTTGCCTTAACATATAAATCTATTTTCAATCTGACTAGTAGACTTGAATCTAAATTCCAGTCTTTTGAGGCTCTTGTTCTTGGTCCATCTCCCTCAGCCATGAATAGACTCGACTCAGTCCAAATTGTGATACTCTATTGGCTGCCTGGCTGTTACTCGTTATTTCTTGAAGAATTTGGAGAATTTGTCTCAGGCCTTGTTACTTATTCTGATGAGATTCTAATTCTTGGTGATTTCAATATTCATCTGAATAAGGCTGCTGGTCCTCTAAGTAAAGCCTTTCTGGCACTAGCTGATACTTTTGGGTTCGCTCAGTTTGTTCAAGAGTTGATTCATTGCAGTGGTAACACCCTTGATTTAGTTTTATCTAAAGGGATAGCTGTTTCTGATCTGAATGTCTTGCCAACCACATCTGCTGTGTCAGATCATTTTCTCATCATATTTTGAAGCATTATTGGCCTGTCCAGTTAATGTCGGCACAGATGTAATTGCCACTTGCCACATTGGTCCTTCCACTGTAGCTGCATTTTGCCAGCAGCTGCCTGATTTCTTGGCTCCTTTCACTGTGGTAACTGACTCTGTTGAAAATTTCACTAGTGACTTAAATGTGGCCCTCTCTAGTCTCCTCAATTCAGTTACACCTCTCACTACCAGAGCTAGCCGACTAAAGAGGCCTACACCCTGGTTTAGTGATGAGACACGTGCTCTTAAGCGGGCCTGCAGGAGACTGGAACGTAAATGGCGCAAATCAAAATTGGAAGTTTTTTACTTATCGTGGCACAAGTGTTTATTGAAATACAAACGTGCTTTATCTGCTGCAAAAGCAGTGTATCTCTCTCACTTAATCAATATTAATAAACATAACCACAGATTTCTCTTTGACACTGTATCTAAACTTACTAAAAAGGAGCCGTCTATTAGCTGCTCACCATTCACGGCCCATGAGTTTCTAGACTTTTTCTGCAATAAGGTTGATGTGATCATAAACAAATTTAGTTCTTCAACTCCAGCTACTCCTGCAGATCCTGTCTTACCAAATTTATATCTATACAATGAGTCACTGATAGTCCCTGTTATTACAGCTTTTGAGACAATCTCTCTTGATTCTTTGACTAAGCTCGTGTCAGCTTCTAAACCAACTACTTACCTATTTGACCCTTTACCAGAATTATTTTTTTTAAAGACCTCTGGCCTTTTCTGGCACCTACAATGCTAGACATCCTTAATTTATCACTTACTACTGGCATTGTTCCCAGCAGTTTTAAGACAGCTGTGGTTAAACTTCTACTTTACAAAAACGCACCTCGATCCAGGGTCTCTTAATAACTATCGACCAGTCTCTAATCTTCCATTCTTTTCTAAAGCACTAGAGAGAGCTGTGTAGCAACAACTTTCGACCCATATAGAATAAAACCATCTAAATGAACCTTTTCAATCTGCTTTCAGGGCCTGTCACTCCACTGAAACTGCTCTGACCAGAGTGGTGGATGATCTTTTACTAGCTATGGACTCTGATTCCACTTCTGTGCTTCCACTACTGGACCTCAGTGTAGCCTTTGACACCACTGACCACTGTATACTATTAGAAAGAATAAATTGTAATTTTAGTGTCTCTGGCTTAGCGCTCTCTTGACTTAAGTCCTATTTATCTGGAAGAACACATTGTGTCTGCTATAGTAATATTGCATCAAAATTCTCTTGACGTTAAATATGGTGTACCCTCTACTTTTCTCTCTTTATATTTCACCTCTTGGTCAAATTATATGCAGTTATGGAATAAATTTCCATTGCTATGCTGATGATACTCAGCTGTATGTGCCTATAAGGGCTGATAATCCTACTCAAATGACTAATTTAGAGGCCTGCTTGGCTACTGTGAAAAACTGGATGTCACTTAACGTTCTGCTTTTAAATTTGGATAAAACCAAGATGCTGGTCATTGGCCCTGCTAGACACAGACACCAATTTGATCAAGTAACGATAACAATCGACAACTCTGTGATTTCACAAAGTGTGGCAGCCAAAAATCTTGGTGTTACGTTTGATCCCGGCCTTTCCTTTGATAAGCACCAAGACTGCCTTTTTTCCACTTATGTCCATCCATTAGCCGAACCGCTAATCCTGCTGTCAGGGTCGCGGGGATACTGGAGCCCATCCCAGCAGTCACTGGGCAGCAGGCGGGGAGACACCCCGGACAGGCCGCCAGGCCATCACACACACACACACACACACACACACACACACACACACACCACCACCACCCCCCAGGGACAATTTAGTACGGCCAATTCACCTGACTGCCTTTTTTCACTTATGTAACATCGCTAAAATTCAGTCTTTTCTGTCCATGGCTGACGCAGAGACTCTAATACATGCATTTGTTTCACCCAGACTTGATTACTGTAATGTTCTGTTCTCAGGTCTGCCATATTCTAGTACTGAAAGTCTTTAGATGGTTCACAATGCTGCAGCTAGAATTCTAACTAAATCTAGGAAATTTTACCATATTACATCAATTCTTGCCTCCCTTCATTGGCTTCCGATCCATGTTAGATCAGAATTCAAGGTGCTTCTGCTGACTAAAAAAATCCTAAATGGGCTTGCCCATCTTATCTGTCTGATCTCCTAAAACCGTACATTCCATCTCGAGCTCTTCACTCTCAAAATACAGGGCTCCTCTATGTACCCAAATTTAAAAAGAAGTCTTTTCCTATCAGGCCCCGTTCTTGTAGAATAACCTGCCTGCTGCCATCAGACAATCAGAGTCTGTTGAGTCCTTTAAATCCAAACTTAAAACTCATCTTTTTGTCTTAGCCTACAATTAATTGCCTTTAAGTTGAGTGCTTCACAACCTGTACAGCATGGTGGGTCGGTGTCTGTTTCAATGAATTTACCAAGCACTGTTCTGTTGACGAGATTGTAGCGTATAAATTATTGACTATTGCAAGCTGTTCTCTTCTCTCACACGTCTTTTCTCTCTCTCTCTGAATGATGTCTTTTCCTTTCCCTTTTTCTGTGTGTGAATGGTGTAATGTGAGTCTCCCTTGTTTACACATGCAGTCTGTCCTCCTAGGTCTCTGTGGTTACGGTGGTCGCCACCTGGACGCTGCTTGGCATGCGCCTCCTCACATTTTCTTTTTAAGTATCTTATAAATCCATATTATTTTGTTATCCTGTTTCAATTTTATATCATTTTCTCAATAAGATGTGTGACTAATTTAAAAAAAAAATTTTTTTACATGGTGATGATGGTCACGTGGCTCGGGTCCTGGGGTTGTTCCAGTGGTGTCTGGACACTGCTTGGCATCCTGCTCACCATATTCTCCATATATTTTATAATTCCATTATAATTCCGTTATCCTCTTTCAATGTTGTATTCTGTAAATTGTGTAAACACAACATCCATTGCACATTGTCCATCTTGGGAGAGAGATCCCTCCTTTGTTGCTCTCCCTGAGGTTGCTTCCTATTTTCTCTCCCTGTTAAAGGGTTTTTTTTTTTAGGGAGTCGTTCCTTATCAGACGCGAGGGTCTAAGGACAGGATGTTGTGTTACTGTAAAGCCCCTTGAGGAAATTTTTTAATTTGTGATATTGGGCTATACAAATACAATTGACTTGACTTGACTTAAATCAAAAGGGCTTTTATCTGTGGTAGCTAAGAAGCTCAATACTTCAGCCAGTCATGGTACAACTCTAGACGTCGAGACCCAAAGAGAATCCTCACATCCTTATATCGTCACAGTCTGTTTTCAGCAGATGCTCCAGCATGTTGCAAACAACGTGTGATCAATCCCTTCAAACACTCAGCAATTACATTTCTTAGTTTGGATGGACTCAAGTTTAACAAGTTGCCAAGGCATGTGTTCCTACATGGGATGCACTGTTGTGTTTGAACTCAGCTCAGATCACAACATAACTGATTTTGCAGGGCTGTCAATTTTTTTAAAACATAAAAATTAACGGGTAATTTTTTTTGGGGGGGGGCAATAATTTTAATAGCATATTTATACAATTCCCTTGAATTTCATTTTCATTTAATTGTTTAAGTAGATAAACTTACATATTGTACCTCTAAATTATAGAGCCTAAATCATTTTAAGCTATATCACATATTGAATGTTTAAAAAGCCAACTGCCCTGCATGCTCCATGAATTTGAGGTGCCTACTGCCTACATTGTTAGGGCAAATTGTGAGGTTGTCAAATTTTTATGAAGTCCATCATTCTTGATGTGGAATAACTTCCAATAACAGACTGTCATCACACTTAATAATTTATTGCACACTTACTCAAGTGAGAGCTTCTCCTCCTCTTCATTGAGATTGGGGAGTCTATGAAGACCCAGGGTCATCCTTAAGGCATCAACATGCTCCTTCAGAGGTTTGTATTCATCATGCAGACGCCGAGTCGTCTCTAGCAGCTTGTTCAGGTCATTCTCTGACTGCTTGATAGTGCTCTCCATCTGAGGGGGCAGGAAAAGTGCTCAAGGACCAGAAAAGACTAGCATGTACAAGAGACATACGTACATACTACACTTTATTTGTGCCCTTCAACTACACAAATCAATATCCATTGGATGATGCACATGTCCATCATATCATTCTATTGTATACCATGTAGACACTGAAAAAATTAATTCACGTTGATATTTTTTTTACATAAAGCAAATAGTCTTCTATCACTATGCTTGCTGCCGATACTGATTATGGCAGAAAACTAATCCATATCGTTGTTTTGCAAAACACCTGAGATCTAAACATGTCTTCTCGTATTTAAAGAGGAGCATATAAAACTCTGAATGTGGTACCCACCACATTGATATCTGCGTGGATAAGCCGCAACTCTTCTACATGTGCCATCTTCTCCTGGAGCAGGAGGTCCATCTCCTGCTTGTACTCCTTCAGATGTTTCTCCTCAGATTCAAGGGCCTCAAATTCAGTCTTCAGCCGAGACTTGATTTTCTGCATCTGCATGGTCTTGTTTCTGAAGACAAAGGGCACAAGCTGTCAGGTCAAGATGTCTATAAAACGTGCACAACAGATTTCACCGGTAAAATAAGAGCATTTCTTTTACAAGCTCTCACTTTTCAGCCGACAAGTGGAGTAAATCATCATGATCAGAGCCGTTGCTGGTCATTAGTAAACCGTATTAAAATGCATCACACGAATTTTGTTTGCCTAAAGTAACAGCGTATTTGTAGTCGCTCTAAAAATAAGGTGTGAGGCCGCGGGGCTTTTAATCTTAAAAGCTTAACTAACGGGACCGATTCGTTGTTATTCTGCACAAAGCAGCTTTTAGGCACGGTTGCGCTACAAAGGACCGAAGAAAACAACATTTCGCTTTCGGCGATGAGCCAGCTAATGGCAAAGAGCTAGCTTGAAGGCTAAGTGGCTAGCTAATCCGTGGCTGAACAGCCCACATCTGGGATTTGTTGATACACATCTGGATCGTTGACGCACGCATGACCGGGAAACGTAGAAACAGTTTCGGGGTTTTTGTTTTGCGCTCCCTTGGTCAAACTAAACGTCCGCAGCGACTGCCTGTCAGTCCCGTCTGATTCCACCCGAGCCAGAATAGCAGAGACTTTTATTTAACACGGTCGTGGGCAGGCTGCAGACCGGCTAACGTTAGCTAGCTCGGTCAACAAAAGCCAAGCCGAGCCCTGCTCCGTGCCTGCTTACATAGTTCATTCTTACATTCACGCTGTTGCTGTTTCTATAAAACATCTAGCCACATTATTCCTCACACAGACGCGACCCCCCCCCCAATTCAATAAACGTGCCCTACCGTATTTCCAGAATATTTTCTAATTTGCACATTATCTCCTGTTCGTCCGCCATGGTTTTTGTGACCTTATCTCGGTAAATAGGCTAGGCCGGTCTCTTGTTACAGGAAACACAAAGGCTGGCGTGCGCACGCACGCACGCAAGCTGAGACAAACGTGTGGAGCGCTCCAATCTATAGATACATATCCGCTCCAGACGTCCGGCAGGCGTTGGGAGCTGTGGACTTGTCACGTCTGAGGGCAGTAAATGTGGTTCAGTTTATAAAAAAAATTAACACTGCTCTGTTGATCTTTACTGGCTGATGGTTAACCGCCACACCGTTTGCACCGGAAACTCCTCTAGAACACCAAAACAATGTCCATTCTCCCTCAGCACGGATAGATAGATAGACAGATAGATAGATAGATAGATAGATAGATAGATATAATATGATGGATATTATTATAATAGCATTATAATATCAGCTCAGGTATTGAGTAATATATATATATATATATATATATATATATATATATATATATATATATATATATAATAAAATGTGCTTGATGTACTTCATATAGTAATTTATCAACTATATTTTCTTAGTTTGAGGCAGGACCAGGGTCTACAATCTGTCATTTATCTGTTATTTTTGACTGTTACTAGAACGGGGAGGGTCAAGTGCCACCAACAGGGGCCTGTCATGAGATTCCTGTGCCTCTATGTAAAAGCCTCTCATAATAAGATAACAGATCTAGGATCTCTTAACAGACTATATAACATAATACACTTGAGGTACAAAACAGATCTGAGATCAGGATTTTCTCTGTAAAGCACAGTTATGGGTGCTGGGCTGTAGTTGGATTAACTAAGAGAAAGCCTTGAGAACAATACAATGGACCATTTTAATTCAGTCTAATCCTAGTAGGTATTGCAAGCACTTTCATATGACTCTGTAGAGAAAGACTACGGTGAAGACCTCTGAGGAAGTATTGACAGATAATATATATACATATATATATATATATATATATATACAAATGTCCACTGTGAGTACATTCTTAAGTATTTCAATGTCTTAATTTTGATTTTTTTTTTTGTCATTTAGTAGAAACATATGATTCATTTTCTGTGTATAACTTGTGAACTGAGACTGAGGCTTGGCTTATGTATGCTCAATACTCAGCTGTTTCTTATTTGTTGTACTAGTGTCTTAGATTTTCCTAGAGCTATTTACGTTGTTGTGTAACTGGCATCTTGTTACCTCATTCATGACCAAAACTGTTAGAAAAGTTGGTGTTTCTCTTCTTGCTGTGTCATATATATTTATGGGCTAACAATCAGTTGAGTAAATCCTGCACATGTACTTTATTCAGGGGTTAAGCAAGTGTTGATGGTGAACGATTACTGTTAATATCGATAATTAACCCTTATGTTGTATTCAAAACACAATTTATGTCAACAACCGTAAGAACAATGTTTTTAAGAAATAACTGCCAACAAGAATAGAGCAGAAAAAATGTTTTTTTTGTTTTTATTTTCATTTCATTTTCGTTGGCAAGTATGACATCAAGTCGGTCTCATCGTTTCACTCGGTCATTAATTCCTCTGCATCATGGAATATAAACCCCATGTTCTCAGTTTTTCAAGCTCTAAAGTACATTGTGGGCTTCATGTTTTGATTGTAGTCCCCACCAACCTCTTGTGATTGGATGCTCCTGGTTGAACAGAAGAATGTAAGAAACGCCTTGTATTTTATTTTATTTTATTTTTTTATTTTTGGTCTTTTACCTCTGAAAGAGCCAAACAATTTGCTACTGTCTCAAAGAACCAGCCAAATTATTGCAACGAAGTTGTTAGCACTCTGCTTTAGCCCAACTCTTGATGCATGCCGTCTTGTTGTCATCTTCAGTGACAGATCAATGAGCTTTGGGAAGTGTCTCACCATGTGTCTCAGTGATAACCTTCTGTCCGGCAGATCAATGTTCGGGTCACAACCATGGATGCAGAGCTGGAGTTTGCCATCCTGCCCAGCACTACCGGCAAACAGCTCTTTGACCAGGTATGCAATGCAGCACAAACAAAAAAGCAATGACAGAGGCTGGCAAACCCATGCTTATGTACTTATTGATGTGTCTAGATAGTGAAAACAATTGGGCTGAGGGAGACCTGGTTCTTCGGACTTCAGTATCAGGACAGTAAACGCTTTTCCACATGGCTCAAGCTAAACAAGAGGGTGAGTAGAACCTTTTTCTTTTCTTTTTTTTAGTAAACTTACATTAGCTGTTGTCATGTGTTCCCTCTCCAAGGGCTGAATTTGGTTGCGGGTGCGATTTATGCTGTTATTATTTTGGCTACTTCTGCATCGACCTGCCGAGGTTAATTAGCCTCCTTCGCTCATTCTCTTTCATCCTGCTGCTTCGGGCTGAGATCCCAGGTGATGGCGCAGGATATTAAGAGGGAGAATCCTCTGCTGATTAAGTTCAGGGCCAAGTTTTATCCTGAGGACATTGCCGACGAGCTGATCCAGGAGGCAACTCAGCGTCTCTTCTTCCTGCAGGTCAGAGATGCGTTCATACACCTGAGCACTGAAGAGTTTAGCAGGGACTGGGTCCTGGTACATTATACATGAGCACTGGGACATGTGTGTCTTCTTTGCCTGAGCGATGTTAGCGCACACACACATGCACGCATGCACACACATATAATTATATCCTTTAAGATCACATCAGGGCCTTTCCCATGTGCAAACTTCCGGGTCATGTACCTTTTTTGTTTGTTGGTTTTTATTTGTTTGTTTTAGGTGAAAGAGAGCATCTTAAATGATGACATCTACTGCCCACCTGAGACGGCAGTACTGCTGGCCTCTTATGCGGTTCAAACCAAACATGGGGACTACAGGAAAGACTATCATACACCAGGATACCTTTCAAGGGAGAAGCTATTGCCACAAAGGTTCATAACGATCCCTTGGAATGAATGTCTTAATTGATGGTAGCAAAAGTTCAACTTAACTGTGTCCACTGTTGTGCTGTGTTTTGTTTCTTTAATAAAATCAGAGTTTTGGAGCAGCACAAGCTGAACAAGGATCAGTGGGAGCAGAGAATCCAGGTGTGGCATCAAGAGCACAAGGGGGTGCTTAGGTACTGCAGTGAAACCACACTCACAATCTCAGATATACGTGGCTACACAGTGACTGTTTGTCATTTTATTTTGTTTTGTTTTGTTTTAAATTACTCCAACATAGAGAAGATGCCATGGTGGAGTATTTGAAGATAGCCCAAGATCTGGAGATGTACGGGGTCAACTACTTCAGCATCAAAAACAAGAAAGGATCTGAGCTGTGGCTGGGGGTGGACGCACTGGGTCTCAACATCTATGATAAGGCAGACAAGTAGGACCCCCATCCAACGTAGAAACCAGGTGTCTCTGACCAACTCCTCCTGGATCTGCATAACGCTAACACCTCCCTCCTCCTCCTCCTTCTACAGGATGACCCCAAAGATCGGCTTCCCGTGGAGTGAGATCAGAAATATCTCTTTCAATGACAAGAAGTTTGTCATCAAGCCAATTGACAAGAAGGCTCCGGTATTTTAAACCTTTTTCTATCATTGACTGAGTCTGGCCGTCACCAGATGCCACAAATTCTATTGGGCAAAACAGTCATTGCGAAGAACCTCTTTTCTACCACCGTTTGTGGTTAGGTTAGGTTAGTTTTAGTTAGGTTAGCTTAAGTTAAGTTAGGTTAGTTTTAGTTAGGTTAGGTAGTGTTAGGTTTGGCTAGGTTAGGTTAGTTTTAGTTAGGTTAGTTTAAGTTAAATTAGATTAGGTTAGTTTTAGTTAGGCTAGGTTAGGTAGTGTTAGGTTAGGATAGGTTAGGCTATGTTAGGTAGTGTTAGGTTAGGCTAGGTTAGGTTAGTTTTAGTTAGGTTAGGTTAGGTTAGTTTTAGTTAAATTAGATTAGATTAGGTTAGGTTAGGTTAGGTTAGGTTAGGTTAGTTTTAGTTAGGCTATGTTAGGTAGTGTTAGGTTAGGCTAGGTTAGGTTAGTTTTAGTTAGGTTAGGTTAGGTTAGGGTAGTTTTAGTTAGATTAGGTTAGGTTAGGTTAGTTTTGGTTAGGTTAGGTTAAGTTAGGTTAGTTTTGGTTAGGTTAGGTTAGGTTTGGTTAGGTTAGGTTAGGTTAGGTTAGGTTAGTTAAGACAACACTTGGTGTAAGATAAGACAGTGATGCATTATGGTGGTTTTCACAATCCTTGTCCACTGACCTGTGTTTCCATTCTAGGATTTTGTTTTCTACGCCCCACGGCTCCGCATCAACAAGCGCATCCTGGCACTCTGCATGGGGAATCATGACCTGTACATGCGCAGACGTAAGCCCGACACCATCGAGGTGCAGCAGATGAAGGCCCAGGCCAGGGAGGAGAAGAGCAAAAGGCAGATGGAGAGGTGAGGAGGGAAGAGAAGACGGTGTTTTGTCTGTTACAGATTACAGTTTTATGCTTTCCGCTTTAAAAAAAAAAGCCACACAAGAATTGTCAGGGGACAGAGTTTACAATTATGTATTTATGTACAATCCTTTGAGCAGGGCTCTGCTCGAGAGTGAGAAGAAGAAGCGAGAAAATGCCGAGAAGGAGACAGAGAAAATTGCCCGTGAGACCATGGAGCTGATGGAGAGACTGAGACAAATTGAGGAGCAGACAAAAAGAGCTCAAGATGGTCTGATGGCAGTCTGCATGCCAATGTCTCTCATCTTGGTTTTAGAGAATAGAAAGTGGTGGCACCATATACTGCAGTATTTCTGAGTTTGGGAATGGTAAAAGAATTAAAATGTGTGTGTGTGTGTGTGTGTGTGTGTCTACGCACTGCCGTTTCTTTGTGCATGCATGCGTATTTCAGAGCTGGAGGAGCAGACCCACAGGGCTCTGGAGTTGGAAAAGGAGAGGACAATTGCCCAGGAGGAGGCTGAACGATTGGAGAAAGACCGCAAAGCCGCAGTGGAGGCAAAGGCAGCCCTGCTACAGCAATCTGAGAACCAGCTGAAGAACCAGGAGAGCCTGGTGCACATCCACACCCATCTGCCTGCATGCACAGTAACCTTCCAAAGCTGGGCTCAATTCACATTCCGTTCAATCAGCTAAACATGATTAATTGTTTTTTCTTGTAAAGTCCCTGCCAAAGTTTGCGCTCAAAATAGTTGTTTTATCCCTTCTATTAAAGCCACATGGTGGATAATACCACTTAACTTTTGTCATTCCTGTGACAATAAGACCAGTCGGCCCATAGTTGTCGCCAACAGGCAAGTTTCTTACAAAGCTAGAAACAATGGAGGCAAGACTGCACTCTGCAATGGAGGCAAGAGTGCACTCTGTAATGGAGGCAAGACTGCACTCTGTAATGGAGGCAAGACTGCACTCTGTAATGGAGGCAGGACTGCACTCTGCAATAGAGGCAAGACTGCACTCTGCAATGGAGGCAAGAGTGCACTCTGCAATAGAGGCAAGACTGCACTCTGTAATGGAGGCAAGACTGCACTCTGTAATGGAGGCAAGAGTGCACTCTGCAATGGAGGCAAGATTGCACTCTGCAATAGAGGCAAGACTGCACTCTGTAATGGAGGCAAGAGTGCACTCTGCAATGGAGGCAAGACTGCACTCTGCAATAGGGGTAAGACTGTACTCTGCAATAGGGGTAAGACTGCACTCTGTAATGCTGTTATCTTTCTTTGGCAGTGAAGAGGGAAGGGACTTTGGAAACACTGAAAAACATCAAGAATGAAAGAGCATATGTGCACACTTCCTGATTCTGAAGAGTTTGCACTATAAATGAAATAAATCAGCCGAAACAAACCCCTCTTTGTGCACATATTTAGCCTCCTGTTCACTTGGAGTGTTGCAGCTCTATGGAGTTTCCCTGTATAACAGCTTGGATTACCGTTTTGGTTCTCACTATTCTAATATTGTGCGAGAGATTTCTGGCCAGCGGGGTGGCACAGTGGGTAGGGAGCCTGTCCTTCAACTGGAGCAGCCACAATCAAACCCTGCTGTCAACAAATACCCACTCTGCTGAGGTGTCCTTGAACGAGACACTGGATCCCTACCAGCACCAGCTGTTTTGTAGGTGTGCTTGACCTCCCTGTGAAGGGTGGATGGGGGGGAGGGGTAGAGAATTCCCCTACAAGAAAAAAAATCAAGTATTACATAATAATTAGGGTTTTTTTTCCAAATGTCAACTTATCCAAGATGTCATAAGTAATATAAAATCTGATATAGGCTGCACCCCCCCCCCTGTTGGACAAAAAGAGAGTGTTCTAGATTTTGAAATGATTGAATTGGAAGTAAATTGAAACCCAGCCAAAACAAACACACACATATGCACAGACACATGCACGCATGCACGCATGCACGCACGCACGCACGCACGCACGCACACACACACACACACACACACACACACACACACACACACACACATATGGATATATATACACAAACAGGGCATACTGACCTTAGGTCAGGAACACTCTTAAAATTCTTCCTATTTGTGTGTATTTGTGTAGGCCACTGAATTGGCTGAGCTTACCTCTACAATTTCCCAGCTGGAAGATGCCAAGAGGAAAAAGGATGAGGAGGCAAAGAGATGGCAGAAAAGGGTAAGGATCCGCGACAGAACTTGGAGGGGAATGAATAAATTGGTGATGAGCATAAGGCTATGAGTTGTCAGTCAAAGCGAGCCAGATTGTTTGGTTAAATACTGTTCTGTAATAATGTTATCTTTCTGACAACCTTTGCATTGTCCTGTATAGTACACAACAGCCATTTGACAGGATAATTTAAGCCATATACAATGTAAAAACTATTCAAATATAGTGTCCAACTCAGGTCTGGAGATGTATGTTTTTTTTTGTGTGTGTTCTTGTTCAGCTATATTTGTGAGGACCACTTTGTGGTTTTAAACATAGGAATAAGGACATTTTTGAAAAGTGAAGACATTGGTGAGTGCTCACTTCTTCAAGGGGCTATTTTAGGGTCAGGACTTGGATTTAGGATTAAGGATACAAACAGGATTATAGGTGAAGGTTCAAAAAGAGTTAAAGCTAGGCATCTAGTTCTGATTGCTAAAGGTTAGGCTTAGGTGCTAAGGGAATGAATGGAGAGGTGTCCTCACAATTATAGAAGAACCAACACCTGCAGGTGTGTGTGTGTGTGTGTGTGTAAAGAGCGTATTCCTAAAAGAAGAAAAATCAATATAGCTCCAAGCGACAATTAGCACCTTAAAAGCTCTGATGCTCTTAAGCTCACTGGAGGTCTTGAGACCTCCAGCGCGCACTGGGGCAGTTTGCATCTGAGTGTGAAATGGCCGGGATGAGAGTCAGCACCTCCAAGTCTGAGGCCATGGTTCGCTACCAGAATATGGTGGATTGTTCCCTCTGGGTTGGGGATGAGTTGTTGCCTCAAGTGAAGGAGTTCAAGTATCTCGGGGTTTTGTTCACGAGTGAGGGTAGGATGGAGCGGGAGATTGACAGGCGGATTGGTGCATCATCAGCACTAATGCGGATGTTGTACCGGACCATTGTGGTGAAGAGGGAGCTGAGCCGGAAGGCAAAGCTCTCAATTTACCAGTCAGTCTTCGTTCCAACCCTCACCTATGGTAATGAGCTTTGAGTAGTGACCGAAAGGGTCAGATCGTGGATACAAGCGGCTGAAATTAGTTTCCTCCGTAGGATGTCTGGGCTCAGCCTTAAAGATAGGGTGAGGAGCTCGGACAT
The DNA here is from genome assembly GCF_029633865.1 of Lampris incognitus. Taxonomy (NCBI): domain Eukaryota; kingdom Metazoa; phylum Chordata; class Actinopteri; order Lampriformes; family Lampridae; genus Lampris; species Lampris incognitus. The sequence goes on from NC_079211.1 coordinate 16,358,529, forward strand.
CCGGAGGGAGCTCGGAGTAGAGCCGCTGCTCCTTTGTGTTGAAAGGAGCCAATTGAGGTGGTTTGGGCATCTGATTAGGATGCCTCCTGGGAGCCTTCCTTTGGAGGTTTTCCGGGCACGTCCAACTGGGAGGAGACCCCTGTGCAGACCCAGAACCTTCTGGGGGGACTACATGTCCAATCCCGCCTGGGAACACCTTGGGATTCCCCAGGACCAGCTGGAGGGCGGTGCTGGGGAGAGGGATGTCTGGAGTCCCTTACTTAGCTTGCTGCCACTGCGACCCAACCCCGGAGAAATGGCTGATGATGAGATGAGATGAGATGAGCGCTCTGATGCATAAGGGTATCGGGAACTAATGCGCAAGTGGGATCCATTTGGCATGTTTCATAGATCCTGATACTTTTAGGAGAGAGAACAATGATATAGTTGTAATTGCAATGGAAGTTAATGGGGTTCGAAGACTTAGCTGTATTCAATGATTCAACCTGCAAATGTTATCAGCCTAAGAAGGTTGATCAGTATGGAATGGTTTGTGTAAATGACTGAGATGTGAATAAAATGGATGACTACAGGAAAACCTAGTTCTTCATGTTTAGCAATGGAGGACAATGGAGTATCAAAGAACTGTTAGATAACTTTTGTTCAACGCAGTCCAGATATGCTTGGACAAAATTTTTACGAGTTATAATGAAAAAAAGCTCTTGAAATTGTCAAATTGGCGGAAAATCTAGTCAGACAGAAATGGGCGTGGTCTATATGACCAGATGCTCATTGAGCCAAGGAATCAGAGAAAACAGAATTTGGTTCAACGACTTACGGTTTAGAAGTTATAAGCCAAAACACCACCTATGAGGCGCTGTAATATGTAATTGCTGACTTGCAGATACTTTCAGGGCAGAATAAAAAGAATCATAATAATAATAATATGAAGAAAAAAAAACAACAACAGGGTTGCAGCACTACATGCTTGGATTGCTAATATATAGCAGCAAGCGAGAATTGGTGGGGTCCAAGCACCTTAAACACTCTGACACATAAACTTGTTGTGGACCATTGTGCTAATCTGTATTATGTGGAGTTAGAAAACAACGAGACAGGAGACGTGAGAGTAGACGTAGTCGAGGTAGTTTACTAGCTCCAACTTAGCATGTCATACATTCGACAACGACACTGAACTCAACTCTCAACCGGAAGCGGAAGTGCATTATCTGACCCCTTGCCTCTTCCCTTAAAGGTACACCGTCCTCTTAGGTGATGTCTCTAGTTAAATAGATGTGGGTCACCACACAGGCCCCCCCAGAATTCACCTACACAAAACAATGCAAAACAGCAAAAGTGCAAGTCATGAACATAAAAATAGACTCTACAACAGAACAGTCAATGACATAGTGCAAAGTCACGGGGAAAACAGGTGACAAGTCGGGGGGCGGACCCTGCGGCCATAACGGCCGCGCTTCACAGGAGGGGAAACAGATGGGGCCGAAACCCGGGCCACAGGCGGGGCCGAAGCAGGAACAGAGGCAGGTGCCGGGGCCGACCTAGGAGGGCGCCCCCGCCGCGGGGGTAGGGCCAATTGCACTGGCTCCCCAATGTCCAAGTGAGCGGGCTTGAGACGGTCTATAGCGACCCGCTCCGGCCTGCCCCCCATGTCCACCACAAAGTTCTTAACTCCCTCCTCCAGGACACGGAAGGGCCCGTCGTATGGGGGCTGCAGCGGGGACCGATGGCTGTTGTGCCTAATGAAGACGTACCTCGCCGATGGCAGATCCTTGGGGACGTAGGACCGGGGGAGGCAGTGTTGAGACATCGGAACGGGAACGAAGGCACCGGCAGCGCTCCGGGACGCACTGAGGTGAGAGGCGGCTGACCAGGGAGCCGTAGCATCCGGAAGAAACTCCCCCGGAACCCGCAGGGGCTGGCCATACACCAGCTCAGCGGAGGAGGTCTGGAGGTCTTCCTTCGGGGCCGAACGCAGGCCGAGCATGACCCACGGGAGCCGGTCCATCCAGCCGCAGCCAGTGAGGCTTGCCCGCAGAGCGGCTTTCATGTCCCGATGGAACCGCTCACAAAGTCCGTTGCCCTGCGGGTTGTACGCCGTAGTGCGGTGGATCTTCACCCCCAGGTGCTCAGCGACCGCCGTCCAGAGCTCCGAGGTAAACTGGGAGCCCCGGTCGCTCGTGATGTCACCAGGCGTGCCGAAACGGGCAACCCAGCAGCTGATGAACGCCCGTGCTACCTCTGCTGCCGTCGTGGAGGACAAGGGAATAGCCTCTGGCCACCTGGTGGCCCTGTCCACAATAGTGAGGAGGAACGTATAACCACGGGAGGGGGGCAGGGGACCCACCAGGTCAACATTGACGTGGTCAAACTGCCTCTCTGGAACCACAAACGGCGCCAAAGGGGCCTTGGTATGGCGGTGCACCTTGGTGCGTTGGCACGCCACACACGAGCCAGCCCAGGCTCTAACATCCTTACGGAGCCCAGGCCAAACGAACTTGACGCTCACCAGCTTGGTCGAGGCCTTCACTCCTGGGTGGGAAAGGCCGTGGACGGTGTCGAAAACTCGGCGCCGCCAGGAAGTAGGCACCAGGGGGCGCGGTTGACCGGTGGAGATGTCACAGAGGAGGGTGGTGTTGGCCGCGTCGAACGTCACGTCCTCCAGCCGTAGCGCCGTAGGGGTCGACCGGTAGTCTTGAACGGTCGCGTCCTTGGCTTGGTCCGCTGCCATAGCGGCGTAGTCGAGTCCCAAGTGAACGGCGTTAACAACCGCCCGTGAAAGGCAGTCGGCGACGAAGTTATCCTTGCCCGACACGTGTTGTATGTCTGTGGTAAACTCGGAAACCGCCGCGAGATGGCGCTGCTGACGCCCAGACCACGGTTCTGAGGTTTTGGCCATACAGAACGTCAGCGGTTTGTGGTCCACGAAAGCGGTGAACTGTCGGCCCTCCAATAGGAACCTAAAGTGTCTGGTTGCGAGGAAGAGACCCAGTAGTTCCCTATCAAAGGTGCTGTATTTGCGCTCGCTCTCACGGAGTTGTTTACTGAAGAATGCCAACGGCTGCCAGCCCCCCCCCCACCCACTGCTCACACACGGCCCCCACGGCGTAGTTGGAGGCATCCGTTGTAAGGGCTATGGGGGCGGCAGGCGACGGGTGAGCTAGCAGCGCAGCGTTGGCCAGCGCGGTCTTGGTGGCCACAAAAGCCTCGTCCATCCCCGAAGACCAGTCCAGCTCGTCCTTAGACTTCTTACCCCGCAGGGCCTCATACAGGGGACGCATGATGTGGGCGGCACGGGGCAGGAAACGGTTATAAAAGTTCACCATGCCCAGGAATTCCTGCAGCGACGGTACGGTGCGGGGGCGGGGGAACATGGCGACAGCCTCAACCCTGGCAGGGAGGGGAACAGCCCCCTGTGGAGTGATGTGGTGCCCGAGGAAGGTGATGGACGACTCCCCGAACTGACGCTTAGCTGGGTTGATGATGAGGCCGTGTTCGCTGAGCCTGTCGAACAGCTGTCTGAGGTGCGTCATGTGTTCCTCCGCCGACGCGCTGGCCACGAGGATGTCGTCTAAGTACACAAACAAAAATGGCATGTCGCGGAGCACAGAATCCATAAGGCGCTGAAACGTCTGCGCCGCCCCTTTAAGGCCGAAAGGCATACGTAAGAACTCAAAGAGCCCAAAGGGTGTGATGACAGCCGTTTTTGGGACATCCAGTGGGTGGACCGGCACTTGGTGATACCCCCGCACTAAGTCGATTTTGGAATAGATGGCAGCGCCCGCCAGGTGGGTAGAGAAATCTTGTATGTGCGGTATGGGGTACCAGTCGGGGGTCGTAGCATTGTTTAGGCGACGGTCGTCCCCGCACGGGCGCCAACCCCCGTCGGCCTTAGTAACCATGTGAAGAGGGGAAGCCCACGGGCTGTCAGAACGGCGGACAATGCCGAGGCGCTCCATAGTCGAAAACTCCTCCCTGGCTATTGCGAGCTTGGCCGAGTCGAGGCGTCGGGCCCGGGCGTAAACTGGGGGGCCCACTGTGGTGATATGATGTTCCACGCCGTGCTTGGCCACCGCCAAGGAGAAGGTGGGTGTGGTGAGCTCGGGGAAATTGGCGAGCAGGCGTTGGTATGGATCCCCGGTGGAGAGTGTGTTAGCGAGGCACAGCGCTCCAGCCCCCCCCCCCAAGCGTGCAGGGGTATGACGCAAAAGAGACGGCATCAATCACGCGACAGTTTTTAACATCCACCAGCAGGTTGAAAGCACAGAGGAAATCCGCACCTAGGAGCGGGGTGGATACAGCAGCCATCACAAAGTCCCAGCCGAAACGTCGGCCGCCAAAACACACGTCCACATGTCTGATACCGTACGTCCGAATGGACGTGCCGTTGGCGGCGTCCATCTGGGGGCCGTGACTGTCGGTCATCGTGTCCACAGCTTGTGCTGGTAGTATGCTGCGTTGAGCGCCAGAGTCAACCAGCAGCCGCCGGCCCGACAAGGAGTCTCTGATGAACAACCGCTTGCAGTCACGGCCGGCGCCCATAGCCGTTAACGAGCGCCGGCCTTGGCGTTCCCTGAACCCTGTAACTGCAGGGTTTGCGACACTGTTTTGCTTTTGCCCCAAACCTGGCATGGTAATAACAGAGCCCGTCGTCAGGTTGGCGGCGGGCTGTCACCGCAGCCGCGGTGTCCATATAGTCGTACACAGGTGGTGGTGGGGCGGTCTGGGGGGGAGCAGGGCATGCACAAACTGTTGCCGGTTGGCCAGGAAAACCCTGTCTGCTTCAGCAGCCAGAGAACGGTAGTCCTTGGAGGCGGCGAGAGGAGAACTGGCCAGTGCTGTGCGTACAGGTGCGGGGAGCTGCCTCAGAAAAATGTGTGTGAAAAGAAAGGCCGGATCAGCCGATCCCAGCACAGACAGCATTTTTTCCATTAACTCAGACGGTTTGCCGTCGCCGAGGCCATTCGGGGACAGTAAACGGTCTGCCTTCTCCAGCTCCGACAGTTCAAATAGTTTCAGGAGGAATGTCTTTATAGCATCGTACTTGCCAGCAGCTGGCGGAGCTTCCAACAGTGTCGTTGCTCGCGCCGTTGTCAATGCGTCTAACGCCGCCACTACGTGGAAGTACTGCGTTGCATCCTGCGTTATCCCTCTCAGCTGGAACTGGGCTTCCACATGTTGAAACCACGGCCGTGGATTATGCTGCCAAAAGTCGGGTAGCTTCACAGTAGCGGCGTAAATGCTAGCGTTAGCAATAGCCATGTTGTTAGCACCGGCGTCGGGAGCGGGTACCGCAGCAGCATTATTCCCGGCGTCTTCGTTGTCAGACATACTCGTATTAGTAGTTCGATCACGTCGGGGTCACCAATGTGGAGTTAGAAAACAACGAGACAGGAGACGTGAGAGTAGACGTAGTCGAGGTAGTTTACTAGCTCCAACTTAGCATGTCATACATTCGACAACGACACTGAACTCAACTCTCAACCGGAAGCTGAAGAGCATTATCTGACCCCTCGCCTCTTCCCTTAAAGGTACACCGTCCTCTTAGGTGGATGTCTCTAGTTAAATAGATGTGGGTCACCACAATTAACAGATTATGTACACTACCGTTCAAAAGTTTGGGATCACCCAAACAATTTTGTGTTTTCCATGAAAAGTCACACTTATTCACCACCATATGTTGTGAAATGAATAGAAAATAGAGTCAAGACATTGACAAGGTTAGAAATAATGATTTGTATTTGAAATAAGATTTTTTTTACATCAAACTTTGCTTTCGTCAAAGAATCCTCCATTTGCAGCAATTACAGCATTGCAGACCTTTGGCATTCTAGCTGTTAATTTGTTGAGGTAATCTGGAGAAATTGCACCCCACGCTTCCAGAAGCAGCTCCCACAAGTTGGATTGGTTGGATGGGCACTTCTTTGAGCAGATTGAGTTTCTGGAGCATCACATTTGTGGGGTCAATTAAACGCTCAAAATGGCCAGAAAAAGAGAACTTTCATCTGAAACTCGACAGTCTATTCTTGTTCTTAGAAATGAAGGCTATTCCATGCGAGAAATTGCTAAGAAATTGAAGATTTCCTACACCGGTGTGTACTACTCCCTTCAGAGGACAGCACAAACAGGCTCTAACAGGTACTATTTAATGAAGATGCCAGTTGGGGACCTGTGAGGCGTCTGTTTCTCAAACTAGAGACTCTAATGTACTTATCTTCTTGCTCAGTTGTGCAACGCGGCCTCCCACTTCTTTTTCTACTCTGGTTAGAGCCTGTTTGTGCTGTCCTCTGAAGGGAGTAGTACACACCGGTGTAGGAAATCTTCAATTTCTTAGCAATTTCTCGCATGGAATAGCCTTCATTTCTAAGAACAAGAATAGACTGTCGAGTTTCAGATGAAAGTTCTCTTTTTCTGGCCATTTTGAGCGTTTAATTGACCCCACAAATGTGATGCTCCAGAAACTCATTCTGCTCAAAGAAGTGCCCATCCAACCAATCCAACTTGTGGGAGCTGCTTCTGGAAGCGTGGGGTGCAATTTCTCCAGATTACCTCAACAAATTAACAGCTAGAATGCCAAAGGTCTGCAATGCTGTAATTGCTGCAAATGGAGGATTCTTTGACGAAAGCAAAGTTTGATGTAAAAAAAATCTTATTTCAAATACAAATCATTATTTCTAACCTTGTCAATGTCTTGACTCTATTTTCTATTCATTTCACAACATATGGTGGTGAATAAGTGTGACTTTTCTTGGAAAACACAAAATTGTTTGGGTGATCCCAAACTTTTGAACGGTAGTGTATATATAATCTGTAGGCAAGGGACAAGATTTTGGTATCGAAAGCGGTGGAGTGCAATGACTGAAATGTCGACTGGATCTTAAACACTCACATAAAGTATCGATGTTTGTGTATTTTGTGGAGAAACGTTCGACTCGTGTCGACTACTTGTGAAACAATCCGGTCGTAGACGTCGTCTCTCAACTCCAACTCCATTTTCGTGCCCCAAATTGCTAGTGTAAACAATGACGGGTGCACGGAAGAATATGTCTTCATAGGAAACGGAAGCCAGCAGCCAGCAGCTACACCGGAGGCCCCAAACTATTGGCCGTTGTCCCCAGATGCTAAATCGCCATCAAACGATTTAGGATCTGGATTCCGAGATGGTCATTCTGCAAATGTGATCCATCTGTCGTGTTTCACGGGTCCTGGTACTTTTAGGAGCGAGAACAATAATATGACTGCAATTACAATGGAAGTGAATGGGATTCTAAAGACTTCATTGCATTCAATAACTCAAACTATACGCCATCAGCATATAGGTGATTGATCAGTATGCAATGCTGAGCGTTTCGAAATTGGAATGGGTTTTATACTCTATAAAATGACTGAGATGTAAATGCAATGAACGTCTGTGACCAATTAAAGTTATGATGTTGCTTTAGCAGCACCTATTAACAAAACGGCATCAATTTTTTTCTCATGGCACCAATTTTTTTACACCTGAGGTACCTCAAGACCCTGACATGGGCATGTGTACTACATTTGGCAGAGCTAGCAGAATGCATTCATGAGTTGTGGAAATGTTGGTGTAACAGGCCTCGCCTACAAAGTCTGAAAGCTAATTATAGAAAAATGGCACGAAATATGAAAAAAAACTGATCTTTAATTTCAGGGAGAGAGATCCCTCCTTTGTTGCTCTTCCTGAGGTTTCTTCCTATTTTTTCTCCCTGTTAAAGGTTTTTTTGGGGGGGGGGGAGTTGCGAGAGTCTAAGGACAGGATGTTGTGTTGCTGTAAAGCCCACTGAGGCAAATTTGTAATTTGTGATCATGGGCTATACAAATAAAATTGGTTTTACTTGACTTGACTTGACCGTCCAGATTTCTTGTGTGCTACATTTGGTGACGATTAGAGTACCTTTGTAGAAGGTGAAATGATAAAATAGCTTTTCTAAAGATGTTTTAAAAAAATCAGAATGGCAGACAGCCAAAGAAATAGAAATGGGCGCGGCCTATATGGATAGCTACAGGATCAACCAAGGACTACTGCAGAAAAAATAATTTTGTTTCTACATTTTCTCCAAGTCATGACAATTTAAACTTTATAGGGTTGCCATAACGCCAAATTTTGTATTCCCCCCTCAGCGTCAACGTTTGCATATGTGCACCAAATTTGATGTAGATAGCACGACAAATTCATGAGTTAAGCCAGATTTTGCTAGATAAACCCCTCCCACAACCTTTTAGAAGCGTAGGAGCCAATTATAACAAAAACGGTATGATATATATAAAAACGGTTGGACAACTTTTGTGCAGGACCATTTAGATATGATGTGTGTCAAATTTGGTGAGGATTAGCTAAATTTGTTGAGGACATTTTTCAAAATTTCGGAAAATCTAGTCAGACGCATTGAGCCAAGGAATCCAGGGGACAAAGAATTTTGGGTCAAACCGTGAAAGACGTTATTATAGCGATACATATTGGTCGAATGATGTGTATTTTTTGTGCCTGAGTAGTGGTGATTGGTGACTATTTACTACAGTTACTGACCAACAGATACTTTTGGGGCAGAAGAAAGATACGAAGAAAAAGAATCGGAGCAAAAACAACAGGGTTCCGACACTACGTCCTTGTTGGACCCCTAATTAACCTGCAGTTCATAGTTCAAGATATCTACATACAACCTGGCCTAAAACGAAAACCATTGTGTCGAAGAAAGACTCTCCCCTCCCCCCATCATTTGAAACAGACCCTCAAATGGACCCTCAAACTCGACGTAGCATGATTTCACATTGATTCGCTTCATTACTGCTAGTGATCTCGGTAAAGATGAAGGCAGTCCTGTATATATGTCTTTGAAAGGCGGACGCCTCATGACGGAGCACAACACTCGCAATTAAGGAGATTTCCCTCCACGATGGGTGCCTCACTGCAGTGATGTGTGTGTGTGTGTGTGTGTGTGTGTGTGTGTGTGTGTGTGTGTGTGTGTGTGTGTGTGTGTGTGTTTGTGTGTGTTTGTGTGTGTGTGTGCGCGCGCGCGTGTTTGATTGACAGGCAATGGTAGTGGAGGTCGATTTGGAGAGAACCAAAGAGGAGCTGAGGACTAAACTCGTCGGTGTCCACATCCAGGACCCGGTTCACACGCACATACACGAGCACGACGAGACGGACGAGAGCAGCGCGGAGGCGAGTGCGGAGCTGACATCACCGGGCATGGTGAGAGACCGCAGCGAGGAGGAGCGAGTCACGGAGGCCCAGAAGAACCAAAGGCTGCAGAAAAACCTCAAGGTCGGTTTTTATCAAGAATATGTGCAACTCGTTTTTTTAATGCAAAAAAAAAACTCAGCTAAAATGTTGTTACTCTGTACAGCTTGATCAATACTCAACAAGAAGTATGATTCATTGATACCATAATCCACGTTTTCCTTCTGTGAGAAATAGCATTGTGTGACGTATCTATAGACGTAAAATGAAACTGTGGTTTTCAGACAGGAAAATGTCTTTTCATTTGAATATTTAACCTTTATTTGTGCTTATACTGACAGGTATTGTGTTTAACAATAGTCTATAGTTGTTTTAATTTTTTATAGCTTAAAACACCAATTGTATTGACTCTAAACAACCACAACGTATACAGGTCTCGATTCTGTTCGGGTGAACACACTAAAAACCCAGTTTCAGGACACTTGGCTCTCATATTGCAACATCGGCGCAGAAAGCTTTCCATGACTCCGTTTCATTTCAAGTATGAAGGGGCTGGGGGTGGGGGTTGCCGATTTAAACCTATTGAGATTGAAAATAAATCTCGTCTCTGTCTCACAATAAAAAAAGAAAAAGAAAAGATGCGATTTCGTGGAGCAGACTGAACGCAAAATGAGATGGACACCTCTTGAACAATGGAGTTCTTCTAAGAGAGAACTCCCGGGGGAGGCTGTTCAAAAGGCTTCTCGGCGGTGTTGTCGAGCGTCTCGCGTCGCTATTTCCTGGTCTCACCGTGTGCTTTGTGCTCTTCCACAGTTCCTCAGTACGGAGCTGGCCGGTGCTGTAGACGACAGCAAGAAGACCCCGAACGACCTGATCCACGCTGAGAACGTGAAGGCTGGCCGCGACAAATACAAGACTCTCCGTCAGATCCGCCAGGGCAACACCAAACAACGCATTGATGAATTTGAGTCCATGTGAGAGTCCTCCTGTCATCTCCAGCACAATGCAAAAAAAATGTTAAAAAAAAAATTTAAACAAAGAGAGAACATAGCTGTAGAAAACGAGAGCGGATTATTACATATAGAATATATATCTCGTCTTAAAATGTCCAATAATGGACTGTATATATGCGGACATGATTTTAGAGCCATAGCTGATCGGGGTTGGGATCTATAAAAAGAGTTTCTGGAATTGTTGGAAACAATTTTAACACAAAAAGTTCACTATATGATTTCACTGTATGAAACACGCCTTCATGAGAAGTATATCAGGGACCTTCTGTTAAGGATGGATGGATGGATGGATGGATGGATTGCAAGGAATTCCTTAAAAACATGATTCTGGCACTGAAACATGAAAATTAAATAGAACAGATCGAGATTAACATACCAAATAATGATTGATTTGACAAATGAAATCTTACTGAATCCGGTTAAATGAGAAGGGTGATGTTCAAAGCATGTGTTCTGTCCGGTTAAATGCTAATTCTGGTTGTCTTCTTTCAGAAATAAAGTGTTGAGTTGTAACGCCAGTGTTTAATTGTATAGTCTTCAGTCTGCCTATTGTCTACGGCGGAGGGTCTCACAACGAGGAGCCTTCACACACAACGCGACACCGGCAGCGCATGCGCTCTGAACCCCACTATTTCCAACGGCTTGCGCCGCGCAACGGCGGCCCTTCGCTGCGTCGAGCAAAGCGCGGGCTTCGCAAGCGGTGACGAATACCCGGGCGGCCAATAGGAACGAGGCAGCCAGACAGGCGCGGAAGGCAAGATGGCGGTAAAGTTAATATTGTGTGTGTGTGTGAGAAGTCCTCGAATTGTAAAACACAAGTTTACTATTATACAGAGACTTCGTGAAGAAATCCCTCGCTTGAAAACACATTTCCAGCCAAGTAGGCATATCAGGTGTGTTTTAACCGACTGATAGCTTGTAGGTAGCCAACATGTGTAGCCTGTATAGCAAACATAGCTTAGCAGTTTGTTATGTGTAGCGAATTCAGGGGGCAGCCGGGGCCCGAACCCGGATAGCCCACACCACGGACGACTGCGCAAACGAGTCAACTAGAGGGTCCGACCCGTTAGCCAAGGGCTAGCGAGTCTAGTCATCCATGGTCGTTACATTACCCCCCCCCCTCCTTCGGGAAGCGCGTCCCCGTGCTCCAGTATATTGTAACGTGCATGGATAAGTAGACACGTTGGTCATTGACTAACGGGTCGGACCCTTTAGTCGACTGGTTAACGTTGTCGCTTGCGGAGTGGGAGACACGGGTTCGCCTCCCGGCTGTGGCGACGGTCTCCCAGAGTGCCCCCCTAATTCGCTACAATATCATCTCTCTCGCGCCTCTGGGCGCACGCACTTCCGATGGCATCACGGTCTCAAAATCCCACTTCTGACACCAAATGCAGCAAATTCAGGGGAGCAGCCGGGAATCCGTCGCAGCCGGGAATCGAACCCGGACAGCCCACACCACGGACGACTGCGCTAACGAGTCAACTAAAGGGTCCGACCCGTTAGCCAAGGGCTAGCGAGTGTCGTCATCCGTGGTGGTTACATATGGTTTACAAAGTGTTCCCCCTCGATAGATCTACAGACCTATTAAAGTGTTTCAGTTGAGAATTGGTTTAGCTTTATTGGCAAAAACAAAATGACCAACTTGTCCTGCTAGAAGTTTCGAAAACTCCGCCTATTTTCCTCCGTCCTCCGCGCTGAACCCAGCGGCGAGCGCAGCGCAAATTGCGTTTATGTCCGAAAGCGGCTTTATGTTTGGTGCCGTTCCTCTTCCCGTCTAAAACATTAATTTCCCTTTCTAAAGGCGACGCACGTAACTTGCATCCGAGCTACATTTGCCTCGATCTCCGTTTCCCCCAAACTTCACACCTTACACGTGCGACACGCTTAAAGCAACGCAAGATTTCCTCAGTCCCATCTACGTCTGCGGGGTGCAAGCCACCTCAACCCGCGCACGCGCTGAGGCCAAGGTTGGGAGGTTAAGGTTAGGGTAAGTGATGCTAGCAAACCACTGACCTAAAAAAAAAGACTGGATCGCGCAACCCATAACTCCGTGCCACCAATTTATGAAGGCCAATTGAACTTGATCGGCGCCATCTTAGGTAGAGCAAAAAACGATCAAATTGCATCGCAATTGCCAGCTAAAATGCCGAGTTGCGGCGCATACAAGTGCTCTAACCGCACAGGGTCGAAAAAAGTGTCAATTCAGATAATATAACATTTCACAAGTAAGTACCCTTTTTATTTGACTCTTGCATTCAAGATGCCATAGCAACTGCTGATTTAAGATGCCTTGATTTGTCAAAAAAATTCCCGAGCTGGCTCCTCACATGTTCGACACTGCTGTCACGGATAATCATGTTTTTAATCTTATAAAAGTAATCTTGTAATTATTGCAAGATACGACTGCATCATCTTGGCAAAGAATGCACTGCAAAGCTGGCAAGAAGCTGCGAAAACAGCTGACAAAACTTCTAAATGTAAATGTAAGATCATGATTGCAGAACATGAGACTATGAGACTCTTGTTGTTTACAAACAACAGACTCATTGGAAAGTTTAATAGTCTTGCTTGCACATATAGGTGATCGTAAAGTAGCCTAGTATACTGTCATTTTCTTAGGTCGCGAGCTAGCGTGTTGCAGCGATGGCGAGCAACGGCCTGGTGAAGCCAGGACGCACCGCTCCCTCCCTCGCGAGCGGCACGCTCTGTGTCATTCTTTCACGCACTCGTCTGAGGAGCCAGCTCGGGAAAACATTCTGACAAATCAAGGCATCTTAAAACAGCAGTTGCTATGGCATCTTAAATGCAAGAGTCAAATAAAAAAAGGTTACTTACTTGTGAAATGTTATCTCATCTGAATTGCCACTTTTCTTCGACCCTGTGCGGTTAGAGCACTGGTCTGCGCCGCAACTCAACATTTTAGCTGGAAATTCTAATGCAATTTGATCTCTTCTTGGTCTACTTAAGATGGCCGCCAAGTAGCCCATGCCGGCTTCACTTCATATCGCGAGTTGCTCGATCCAGTCTTTTTTCTTTTTTTTTAGATCAGTGTAGCAAACTCTCCTGTTTGCTGTTCTGTGTTGTTAGGGCAGCAGGTTGAGGGTAGCGGATGCAAACAGGCTCAATAAACTGATCCGCAAGGCCGGTGACGTTGTGAGGGGTGGAGCTGGACTCTGTCGGCGGCTTCTGAGAGGAGGATGCTTTTGAAGTTTACGTGGCACCATGGACAACGTCTCCCACCCACTCCGTGACGTGCTGGTCGGGCACAGGAGTACTTTTGGTGATTAGACTCATTCTGCCGAAATGCACCGCAGAGCGCCACAGGAGGCCATTCCTGCCTGTGGCCATCAAATTTTACAACTCCTCCCGCAGTGTCAGACGCTCTGAGTCAATAGTCATCAGATTCGGTTTTCGAATTATTTGACCTTGTCTGTGTTTGTATGTGATTTGTGTTCCACGCTGCAGTTATATAGCATAGATAGGGTGTTATACGCTGGAGCATGGTGCACGTATGTTTACATTTTTTATTATTTCTATTTCTTATTTTATCTTCTATTTCTATTTATTTCTATTTTCTTTTTATCTTGTTATCCCCCCCCCCCGTCTTTGCTAGAGCGTGAGTGTCTGCAAAAGGACCCAATTTCCTGCTCGGGAATTAATAACATTTCTGATTCTGATGGTCCTGCTACAAGTTACGCCCCTACACGTTCCGCCCTTTCCTTGCAGTCCATAGACATCCTTTTCACTCTCCGAGCCAGCCGCTGGGAGGGGGCGCGGCAGTTTTTTTTCTAAATGGAATAATGGTTTACGCTTCGGGGGTCTTGGCATTGTAGTGCATGATCCGGTGTACACGCCGCAGCTGCGCTCCGGAAGCTGTCCGCGCGTTAACAAGTGGTTATTAACAATTGAGGACACGTTAGAAAGTTGGTTTAGCGGTCAGGATAAGTTACACGAAAACATTGAGACATCAGCGAAAGGGTAAACGATCAGTCACCTTGTTTGTGTACAGACTCACGACTTGAAAGCGCGCCAGCCCTACATTCACGGGGCAGAACTTGTGATTTCGTCAGCGGCGGATATGCCTCTGGTTTTATTTACCCCAGTGTGCAACGACACAAACGCATGACCGGATCGCCTCTGGGCAGGCGTTTTCTACCTGCGTAAATATTTGGCTCCTCGTCCATGCGACCTAAGACATTGAAATTTTGACTCGGAGCCAATATGTCTTTTCATCCAAGAGCGTCCGAGTTGGAGGAAACTCCCACCGCCGTAGCAGTGAGTCAACGCGATCGAGAACCCCGCGCGTGTCCGGCCGTCATAGAGCTCAGCGACGCGGTGTCCGTGTCACTGGGTTTGGACTCGGGTTCCCAGCAAAGCGACATAAATCATCGCCCTTACGGCGCCTTTGCGGAGAGCGTCCAGACTCTCTGTGACACTTCCCCCAGTGGAGCCGCGGAGTTGGGCTCGGCGGGCGCGACTCTGACTGCGGGGTCAACCAGGCAGCCGGCGAATGAAGCAAAGTCAAGTCGAGAGGATTGCGAAGAAGTGTGCCGCGACGTATATCGGGTCAGCTGCATGGATTTGCTCAGGTCGGGCGAATGTGGCGGCGCGCAAACCGCGGCGCACGGCCCGGTGGTTGCGCGTTATGCCTGCAGGGACGCCGAAGAGCTCACGAGCCCGGCGGACCAAGTGTCCGTCCCCCCTCGGCCAGACGAGCGGCCGCCGTTGAAACCGCACTCCTCGTACTCGGCGAGCGCGGCGGCGATGTTCGGGGGCGCGGCAGGAGTGTGGTGCGTCGCTGAACACATTCGCAGCGGCCGAACCGAACCGCTGCGAGGCGGATTAGGGGGCCACAATTTCTACTGTAAATACCGCAACTACGGACAGGCCGGGGGCAGGCAGCAGTGCTACTGCGTCCCCTCCGCTGACTGCCCGGGGGGCGGCGGAGTTCAAGCGGAGATGGCGCACGGGTATGGCCAAGTGGAAAGTTACCAAAGTACAACTTCTCAGGGGCAAGCCGGTTGCTCCGCTGTCAAGACTGAAGATACTACCGGTTGGGTGAACTACAGCGGTTCAAACTTCAGGTAAAATGTCTTAATTACTGCGAAACGTAGGCCTTCTCTATTTGTTATTGTCCCTCCCCCGCCCCACACCTTCCCTCCCCTCCCCCCGACCCCGATTAGCACCGGAATCCTGGGCATCGTAACGGCAGGAGTTGTGGGCTTCCCAGCCATGTGGGTGGATGGGGTTTGATCATTATACGCGCAATAGGTGCCAAGAGCTGAGATAATACATTAGATGTTGTGTCACACACACACACACACACACACACACACACACACACACACACACACACACACACACACACACACACACACACACACACACACACACACATCACTGCAGTGAGGCACCCATCGTGGAGGGAAATCTCCTTAATTGCGAGTGTTGTGCTCCGTCATGAGGCGTCCGCCTTTCAAAGACATATATACAGTGTCAAGTGCCCACTTTAATTGATTGCCTCGCTGATAATTATAACAATCTCTCTATACCTTTCATACGTGAGATGCAACTCACAAAGGCGCTGCGTTAGAAAGGGACGCGTTAAAACGGCCCCATTTGGAGCGTTTGCTCGGTGGATATTGCGCATAACAGTGTCGAGATAACGACAACGGTGACGCATTTTAAATAATGTATTGGTCTATCTAAAGAGGTAGAATTCATTCCACCAATCCACCAATCTGTGGTGGCAGCACAAGTCCACACCGTGCTTGGCTAACTAAATCTCTTGACCTTTTTTTTCGCCAAGGACTGTGGGAGACAGGGCATCCAACGCTGGGTCTTCCTTCAATGGAGTACATATAACTGGAATTCGCTTGAGTACTTAATGCACTGGTTTTTTTGTTTTTTGTTTTGCTATGACTACTGCATCCCTGTAATTCAGACAGCTGTATGGAGGAAACATGCTCTGTCTGCATGTGTGGCACAGCATGCACCCTCTATCAGTATTAAATCATTTGCACTCTCACAACTGCAAGTGGTTTTGGCCTTGGTCAAGCCCGGTTTCACACACAGCTAGGCTAAATCAAAGTGTGCCTCCCTCACCCCTCCCCACGTTTCCAGACTGCATACCTGGTTTTGCTTTGTCTAACCTTGCACACGTTACCAGTTAAACTGTCAGTGTCACCGTAAATAAGAGATGCACCACCTGTGCCTAAAATGGGAGGGGATGCGGTTAGATCTCTTTTTTTATCGAGTCCTATTAAAAAGTCATCCGGGCTGTCTTTAAAATGGCCTAAACAGTTTTAATGTCCAACATCAGCAAATGCAAAACGACTCATCCACAAATGATAGAATATCCTCGCCAAACATGAGCGATTAGAATGGCGATGAGTAAAGCTTATATTACGATAGAATTTAAGGATCAAGTGCCCCCAAGTTTCCGAACCAAGTCACCCAACACGTTCAGGTCATGGAAAAACCATAGAACACAAATCTGATCGCAGTGTTAATCCTTATACTGTAATAAATCCACAGATCTGTGTGTGGGTGGGGTGGGTGTGTCACCACACAAGTGTTAAACTGCGACTTGATTTGAGGGTCACATCTTAACACCACATTTTGCTGTTAATAGAGCAACACTGTAGAGAAAGGAGTAACACCTTAAATACAACTTTATAATAATGCATTACTGTGTCTTTGTGTGTGTGCATGCATGTGGGTATCCAGGTATGAGGGTTTGTTCCCAGGTATGAGTGTGTATCTGTCTGATCGGAGGGTGTGCCAGGTGTGTGGGGACGATGCCTCGGGCTGTCACTATGGAGCTGTGACCTGCGGTAGCTGCAAGGTATTCTTCAAGAGAGCTGCTGCAGGTGGGTCTGTCACTCACTCTCTCTCTCTCTCTCACACACACACACACACACACAGTCTTGTACTTCCATCTTTATGAGGACCTCTCATTAATTTCCTTACTCTAACCTTGACCTTAACCTAATCGTAATTCTAACCATAGCCCTGAACACAAATCCTAACCCTAAAATAGACTGAAAGCAGTGAGGACCAGCAAAAATGTCCTCACTTTGCAAACATGTCCTCACACTGATGATTAAGTACTCAAATTGGTCCTCACAAAAATGAAACACGTGCACACAAACACACACCCACTCCCTTGCTGCTTATTCAGTCCCTTGTGCCCACTCACTTGCTTACTTACACATGCAGGCCAGGCAGGACACAGTGACCTCTGGTTATGAGGGTGAAGCATTATCAGTCCACACCCACACAGTGTTGCTCTGAGTGATAGCTGGGGTATTACCAAAGGGCCTCCCTCACGCCCAGGACGTGTGTGTGCATCCCCAGGTAAGCAGAACCACCTGTGTGCCAGCCGCAATGACTGCACCATCGACAAACTGAGGAGAAAGAACTGTGCCTCGTGCCGCTTGAAGAGGTGCTTCCTGTCGGGAATGAGCCTCAAAGGTCAGTGCCTTTTTAAAATATGAAATAAAATAAGAGAAAGGAAATGGTTGGTTTGCATTTGAAAAGTAAAAAAGAGCTCGTTTCAGCGAGATACCTCAAACACACTGGATCCGAACTAACTAATGAGATGTTCCAGCCTGGATACACTGTTACAGATATATTTCAGCAAAGGCCAAGAGAGCATTCTTAAACACAGTGGTGAAAATGGAGAAGCCACTGACTGGGCGTTGGCAATGAATAACTCCCCAGACTGTTCTTACGCTGGCTTCATGAAGGGCTTGTTCTTTTTTGCATTAAGCTGGTTTTCCTTAACTGTCTTCGCCATTCATTGTGTAATAGACCAAGTTGGGTGAAACATTGGCTTATTGCTTTTCATAAAATTTCCCATTTTTTTCCCATGTGCCTTTTGATGGATTGCAGGCCGAAGGCTGAAAGGGGCAGGGCAGATGAGTCACGGAGAAGAGGAGCAGCCTCGGGGCACATGGGGTTATGAAGAAAGACAAGAGAGGGTAGAGAAGCAGGTTGGGGCCTTGGGGTCAAGCTGTTCGGCTGTCCAGTCTTGCAGTGGTGAGGATGGCTGCCACCCCATGGCCACCTTTCATGATTCATCAAGATATTAATTTGATATTCAGCACATTTCCCTTGGAAGCGATACATCACTTACAAGTGCACGCTGTTAAATGTATAACACTATTTTGTACTTTTCTCAGTTGATGATTGAAATACCCTGTATGGTTTGTTGGTTTAGATTTCTGATTTTTTTTGCCCAGTTGCAGAATCGTCCCAGCTGCTGGATCTACATCCTGCCCCCACCTTGCAATCATGTCTATCTCTGCTGAGCTTGCTTCAGGCTATTGAGCCGACTGTTGTGAACGCGGGTCATGACCCTGGCCAGCCTGACTGCCCTGCATCCTTGCTAACCAGCCTCAACGAGCTGGGAGAGAGACAACTTGTTAGTGTGGTGCGCTGGGCCAAGGCAATGCCAGGTAAACCTATCTTTCTTTAAAAAATTTTTAATCAATTTCCGTATCGAGACAGTCGGACAGCTAAGAGGAAGATGGCATAGTGGAGGCACGGGGAGTAGAATCTAAGAACAGAAGGCATGGGGAATACAATATTATATAGTGTAACATGTAACTAACTGCTAGGTGTGTGTGTATATATATATAGTCGCCTCACAGCAAGAAGGTCTTGGGTTCAAGCCCCGGGGTAGTTCAACCTTGGGGGTCGTCCCGGGTCGTCCTCTATGTGGAGTTTGCATGTTCTCCCCGTGTCTGCGTGGGTTTCCTCTGGGTGCTCCGGTTTCCTCCCACAGTCCAAATACATGTACAGTTAAGGTCAAAATTATTAGCCCCCAAGGAACTATGGAACATTTCCCTAAAATTCTGCCCAATGTTTGCATCATTCATAAAATGTTACATAGTAAAACATTCATAAGTGTTAAGGCCCCTATTTAGTACATTTTGAAATGTAAGATAAATCTTCAGGTTTGCTTTATACCGAATGTAGTGAAAATTGAGGCGGTCAAAATTATTAGCCCCCATGTGATTTTTTGCTTTCAAAACACACCTGAGCCATCAATCAGCTCTCAAACCCCACCTGAGCAATCAATCAGCATTGAACTTTACTTAAGGGACTCCAATGAACAGGGCTAGTGGCACTTGAACACTTGATTGAGAGGGACTACTCTTAAATTCTTGGTAAGAAGTAATTTCATCATGCCAAAAAGTAAAGAAATGAGTCTGGAACTCAGAAAGAAGATAGTGGATGCTCATTTTAAGGGGGGGAGGCTATACTGCCATTTCCAAGCATTTCCCAGTGTCTAGAACAGCTGTATGTTGCATCACTGCAAAACATAAGGAGACAAATTCTGTTAGAAACAAACCTGGGCGAGGTCGAAGGTGCGAGATTTCAAAAACTTTGGAGAGGAAAATAATCAGAGATGTCAACAACAATCCCCGAATCTCTGCCAAGATGATTGTTGCTGAACTGGCCTCTTCTGGACTTGATGTTTCAAGGAAGACTGTTGTGAGGGCTCCTCATCATGGTAGGCTTCAAGGTCATCGTCCAAGAAAAACTCCATTGCTCACACAGTGGCACATCACAGCCAGACTGAAGTTTGCCCATGAACATTTGAAACATGGGCATGAGTTTTGGAAGTCTGTCCTTTGGTCTGAGACTAAACTTGAGCTGTTTGGGCACATGGATGTTGCTTTTGTTTGGCGAAGGAAGGGAGAGGCCTTCAACCCTAAAAACACAGTTGCCACAGTTAAACATGGTGGTGGGAGCATAATGCTGTGGGGCTGTTTTGCTGCTTCAGGCAAAGGGAACCTTGTTCGGGTGCATGGGATCATGGAGAAAGAAGATTATGTTGACATTTTGAAGGATAATGTAAAGAAATCTGCTGCCAGTCTAGCTTTAGGTCGCTGCTGGCTCTTCCAGCAAGACAATGACCCGAAGCATACATCCAAGTTGGTCCAAAACTTTTTGAAGGACACCAAAATCAACGTCCTGGAGTGGCCCCCTCAGAGCCCAGATCTCAATCCTATTGAGAATCTGTGGCAGGAGCTCAAGGTTAATGTCCATGCTCGAAAACCATGCAGTTTGGATGAGCTGGAACAATTTTCCATGGAAGAGTGAGCTAAGATCCCTCAAGAGACATGTGCCAACCTACCATAAGAGGTTGTTGTCAGTTGTGAGTCAGAAAGGTTACACTATTGACTATTAGTTGTCGGAAGGCTAATCATTTTGGCCTTGTCATTTTTGTTTTTTCTTGTTTCAATTCAGCGCATCAGTAAAATATCTTAATCACGCTTAGTGGAGATTTTGTCTGTGTTCTTTTGGAAGCAATTAAACTATAAACACTTTTGGTTATGGTCATTTCCATGGAAAAGTTAAGGGTTTTGTTTGATTTCATAAAGGGGGCTAATAATGTTGACCTTAACTGTAGGTCAGGTGAATCAGCCGTATTAAATTGTTCCTAGGTGTGTGTGTGTGTGTGTGTGTGTGTGTGTGTGTGTGTTAGCCCTGTGATGGTCTGGCGGCCTGTCCAGTGTGTCTCTCCGCCTGCCCCCTAATGACTGCTGGGGCTCCAGCATATATCCCTGAGAGCAGGATAAGCGGTTTGTATAATGGATGGATGGATGGATGGATGGATGGATATATATATATATATATATATATATATATATATATATATATATATATACACTACCGTTCAAAAGTTTGGGATCACCCAAACAATTTTGTGTTTTCCATGAAAAGTCACACTTATTCACCACCATATGTTGTGAAATGAATAGAAAATAGAGTCAAGACATTGACAAGGTTAGAAATAATGATTTGTATTTGAAATAAGATTTTTTTTACATCAAACTTTGCTTTCGTCAAAGAATCCTCCATTTGCAGCAATTACAGCATTGCAGACCTTTGGCATTCTAGCTGTTAATTTGTTGAGGTAATCTGGAGAAATTGCACCCCACGCTTCCAGAAGCAGCTCCCACAAGTTGGATTGGTTGGATGGGCACTTCTTTGAGCAGATTGAGTTTCTGGAGCATCACATTTGTGGGGTCAATTAAACGCTCAAAATGGCCAGAAAAACAGAACTTTCATCTGAAACTCGACAGTCTATTCTTGTTCTTAGAAATGAAGGCTATTCCATGCGAGAAATTGCTAAGAAATTGAAGATTTCCTACACCGGTGTGTACTACTCCCTTCAGAGGACAGCACAAACAGGCTCTAACAGGTACTATTTAATGAAGATGCCAGTTGGGGACCTGTGAGGCGTCTGTTTCTCAAACTAGAGACTCTAATGTACTTATCTTCTTGCTCAGTTGTGCAACGCGGCCTCCCACTTCTTTTTCTACTCTGGTTAGAGCCTGTTTGCGCTGTCCTCTGAAGGGAGTAGTACACACCGGTGTAGGAAATCTTCAATTTCTTAGCAATTTCTCGCATGGAATAGCCTTCATTTCTAAGAACAAGAATAGACTGTCGAGTTTCAGATGAAAGTTCTCTTTTTCTGGCCATTTTGAGCGTTTAATTGACCCCACAAATGTGATGCTCCAGAAACTCAATCTGCTCAAAGAAGTGCCCATCCAACCAATCCAACTTGTGGGAGCTGCTTCTGGAAGCGTGGGGTGCAATTTCTCCAGATTACCTCAACAAATTAACAGCTAGAATGCCAAAGGTCTGCAATGCTGTAATTGCTGCAAATGGAGGATTCTTTGACGAAAGCAAAGTTTGATGTAAAAAAAATCTTATTTCAAATACAAATCATTATTTCTAACCTTGTCAATGTCTTGACTCTATTTTCTATTCATTTCACAACATATGGTGGTGAATAAGTGTGACTTTTCATGGAAAACACAAAATTGTTTGGGTGATCCCAAACTTTTGAACGGTAGTGTATATATCAACACGGATACAGGAAAAAAGATTTTAATACATTGCAATGTATTAAAATCTTTTTTTCCTGTATCCGTGTTGATATTCTGCTCCACTCCTCATTAGTTGAGCACTCACAACATACGTATATATATATGTAGAGAGAGAGAGAGAGAGAGAGAGAGAGAGCGAGAGAGAGCGAGCGAGCTTTTTTTCTGAAACCGTCAATGGTCTTGTTGTAAGTGCTCAACTAATGAGGAGTGGAATATCAATACAGATGCAGGAAAAAAGTTTTAATACATAGCAGTATATATATATATATAATATAAAAAATTGTTAAAAGAACCAATCAACGATAGGGAAAGTGTTCAACAAATAAGGAGCAAAATAATCCAGTTAGTCAAGCAAATTCTTTATGAGACAATACAAGCCTGTTTCATGCCATAAGCAATCATCAGCTGTCAGTTGACAGCTGATGATGATTGCTGTGTTTGTGTGTGTATATATATGTATGTATGTATGTGTGTGTGTATGTATGTATGTATGTATGTATGTATATGTATATGCGCACACACACACACACACACACACACACACACACACACACACACACACTATGGGCGGCACGATGGCCCAGTGGTTAGCGCTGTTACCTCACAGCAAGAAGGTCCTGGGTTCGAACCCCAGACCATCCCAGATCCTTTTTGTGTGGTGTTTGCATGTTCTCCCCGTGTCTGCGTTGGTTTCCTCCAGGTGCTCCGGTTTCCTCCCACCGTCAAAAAGACGTACATGTTAGGGTTAATACTCCTGTCTGTGCCCCTGAGCAAGGCAATGGAAAGAAGAACTGGAGTTGGTCCCCGGGTGTTGCATCGGCCCACTGCTCCTACACAATAGGATGGGTTAAATGCAGAGAACAAAATCGTTGTAAGAATACAATGTCAAATAAAGTGGCTTTCTTTCTGCAACCCTTAATATATCGAAAGATGTTACTTGATATAAAAGCCATGAGGAAGACCCTCAACCATCTTAACCAGGCCTTAGTACCAGACATAAAGCCTTGTACGAAATCATGCCAAGTAGACTAGGAAATTAGAGCAATATGAATTAAAGTCATTTGCGTCATCACCAACACTTACAAAAAGAAAACATGCCACATAAACCGGGCATCCGGGTAACGTAGCGGTCTATTCCATTGCCTACCAATACGGGGTCGGCGGTTCGAGTCCCTGTGTTACCTCTGGCTTGGTCGGGCATCTCTACAGACACAATTGGCCGTGTCTGCGGGCGGGAAGCCAGATGTGAAGAGTAGGGTAATTGGCCAAGTATAATTGGGGAGAAAAAGGAGAAAGGAGGGGGAAAAACAACACAAAAAAACATGCCACGTAAACCAGTTCATTTCAGATATGAACCACTAGAGGGGGGCATATTCAAGTATAACCTAAGTGTGACACAGGCCTTCCAGCAGAGCCCCGATTCAACCCCGTTGTTCACAATAAGCAGCATACTACTTCTGTGTGCAGGGCACCACTCGTCCTTGTGGGGCATCAGTTAGCTTCCCAGAAAAAAAGTATCACCTGCTGTTTTTTAATTAACTTTTCCATGAAATGAACTAGCAAAGAGGCATCTAAAACTTTTTCTTCCCGGAAAATAATGAAACTTAAAGTAAGGCGCCTCCCACATACATTCCCCTTTGGTATATTTTCATATGCTGTAACAAAATATGCCAGTAGACCAGCTGTCAGTTATGTGATGCACCACTTTTCATTGAGACCAGCTGTCAATAAAGTGACTCAGTTCAACCTCAGGCTCTGAAGTGTAATTTAATTGTGTTTTGCAATGGTTTTCTTGCAATGCTAGAAATGCAAAGTTCAATTCAGGGCACGCATTTGGTCAAGCGCTGCACTGCTGACTACCCATACTATACTTTCTCTTTTGTTTAAAGTATAAAGTCCTCACTGTCTTTATTGATGCATTAAATGGTTATATTATGCTTCATCATGTTTTTTAAATTTCAATGGGACCTTAAATTTGATAAAATAAGATTTTGTTGAGCAGGTTTCCGTAACCTTCACGTGGATGATCAGATGTCAGTGATTCAGTCTTCATGGATGGGGGTGATGGTGTTTGCTCTGGGTTGGCGGTCATACACACTCACCAACGGCGCCATGCTGTACTTTGCCCCTGACCTGGTCTTCAATGAGTAAGTCAACTAAAGCCATGAATTTACTCAGTGTGCATCTCTAGAAACATTACTCTGGCATTGAGTTTATCTCAAATAAAAGTTGATAAAGTTTGTTCACTTTATTCACCCGCATCATGTTTTCAAAATCAATTATTTTTTTAATTTCCCCCAAAACTCTTGTTGATAATTGTTGCGACAACTTAGTTTGTTGGGCTATCATGAGATTTCACCGGTGGCATGTAAACTTCAGAGGAACGCTCGAAACTCAGACAAAAGAACAGTGTCTCTTCAACCTAGACGGTAAACAAGTCTATGATGTTCTTACCGTTTCCTTTGCATCCACTGCATACGGCCGCAGAGGGATCACCCCGGTTGATGATTTATTCCATTTCATCAAAGCCAAATCATCGTCAGTCACTAGGATCAGAGCTGCCGCTGCACCGAATTGTCTTCTTTCATCTCCGAGCTTGTGATTCGTAACACAACTTCTTCCAGCCTGTCTCAAACTGTTTGTGATAGTTCAAACTATTGACTTTATCTCGTCACTGTGCGGCTAAAAGCAGAACGCTACAATTTCTCTGCGCCCAACTCCATCACGAGATACATGAGGCGCATGGTTCTGCTGCCTCTTATCAGCAAGTTATGTTCAGAGAAGAGCAGGTTAGAGGCAGGATGGTGTTTCGAATGCCAATGCAAGCCAAGGGCCCTTGGAGCAGCCCGAACTGAGCTGATGTTTCATGCAGCATAGAAGAAATGCTCATTCCATCTGTATTAGACCTCTGTCACTCTGGCTGGCTGCTACTGACCTGCATGTTAATGGATATGCCTGCTCCTGTTTCTGACCCTCGTTTTTCTTTGTGTCTGTATCTCGTTCTCGTTTTCCATTATCCACATCACTCATTTTACTTCCTTTAATATTTTCCTCTCTCCTCTTCTGCTATCCTACCTTCCTACCCCCATGTCTTGAATCCTATGTTTCATCCCCTTCCCCTCTCTCTGTTCATTCATCCCTTCCTCACAGCGAACGAATGCAAGTGTCTAGTATGTATGACCATTGTGTGAGGATGAAGCTGCTCTCCCAGAGGTTCTACATACTGAGGGTCACCCAGGAGGAGTTTCTCTGCATGAAGGCCCTGCTCCTCTTTAGCATCAGTGAGTCCATCAGGACCATATCTCAAATAACGAGTTCACTGACAGTCGGGCGAGTGAAATACGACTATAAAATAGTATAACCTTAGTTTGGAGAATTGAGGAATGGAAAAAGTCCATGGGGATGAATGTTGTGTTGTGGCTTTGTGACACAGTACCAGTGGAGGGTTTGAAGAACCAGCATTGTTTTGATGAGCTGCGGACCTCCTACATAAATGAGCTGGACCGCCTGGCCAGCCACCACAGAGAGACCACCCATACTCGGAGACTGTTTCAGCTCACACAACTGCTGGACCATCTCCAGCCGGTAATGGACCCAACCCCACTTCTCATGCAAAAACCCCTGCATGCCGTGACTCTAAACAGGCGTAGAAATGTGATTTCTAACCACTAACGACATGACTACCTCCAACTTTAAATAGATTGGAGTGTACCTTAAAAATAAAAACGCACCATACTGAGCCATAGCCAGATAGAGTTGGATGCTCTTTCTACTTATGCGTTATTGTTTAACTGCTCTCTAACTGAGCGGGATTAATCATTTCAGAGCCAGCGAAATGATAACACTTTTATGTCTTTTTGTTTAGTGGTTTGATGGGACTTATCCTCCCATCTTTACTTCATGCTCAAGCCTTGAGCAATACACCAAAAAGCAGGCTCAGTCCTGTTTTCACCAGTTTAGGATTTTATCTTCCACTCGGATGGAGAGATTTAAACTCAGTTTAATATCACTGCACCTTGTGTACTTTATTGCCTTGTCCTCTTGGAGTCGTGCCAGTTTATGAGGGGTTCTGCTGCCCTTGAGTAAAGGCTAAAAAACACATCGCCAAGATCACATGACTCCTAGTTTATCTTCTCTACCCGGGTTTCTTGTTGTGTTGTGTTATGCATTGCTTTCTAGATTTTACGGATCACTTTAAAACCTTGCTTACGTATGGTTTTAGGCTACATCTCAAATCTCTTAATCCCATATGAGTTGGAGCACAGCCTGATGGCCTCTGACAGGGGCCTCCCCGTCTAGGCTAAAGACCAACACCATGCCTGCAAAGCACAGACTGGAAAGACCCAATTTGTCTTTGTAACCACTTATTGAAGCACATTTGTTAAGAGAAATTATTATTATTATCGTTGTTGTAACGACGACTCTTTCATTCTCTCTCTCTCCCCCCCCCCCCCCCGCTCTCATTCTCAGATTGTGAGAAAGCTGCACCAGTTCGCTTATGATCTGTTCATCGGCGCTCAGGCCTTGCCGACACGCATCAGCTTCCCGGAGATGATTGCGGAGATAGTGAGCGTTCATGTGCCCAAGATCCTCACAGGCTTGGTCAGGCCAATCCCTTTCCACAAAATGGTCTAAAGTGCGTTTCAGCCAAGCGCTCATCCCATATTACGCCTGAACTCCCTACACCTAATCCTTCGGCCATTTCTGGTACACCCAGAAGAGTTAAACAGGACTAAATTGTGAGTCATAATCCCCACATTTTCTTACAGCGGTGTTGGTGTGTCAGGTGGGAGTACGGCTATGTTTGCGATGTCTCCAAATGTTTTGGATGATAGAATTTATGGCTGCAGTCTGATACTGGGTACATTATTGAACTCTTTTGTATTGTAATAAAATCTACTCGTTTCTTTTCACGACTTGGTCATATCACAAACGTCAAAAATGTCTTAATCTGAACACGAGATTTAACGCTACAGTTCACTTTCCTACAGTTCACTACTTCCTAGTGTGGTGGCACGGTGTCCCAGTGGTTAGCACTGTTGCCTCACAGCCAGAAGGTCCTGGGTTCGAACCCCAGGCTGTCCCAGGTCCTTTCTGTGTGGAGTTGGCGTGTTCGCCGCGTGTCTGCGTGGGTTTCCTCCGGGTGCTCCGGTTTCCTCCCACCATCAAAAAGACATGCATGTTAGGGTTAATACTCCTGTCTGTGCCCCTGAGCAAGGCAATGGAAAGAAGAACTGGAGTTGGTCCCCGGGCGCTGCATCTACCCACCGCTCCTATACAATAGGATGGGTTCAATGCAGAAAACAAATTTCGCTGTAACCATACAATGACAAAATAAAGTGGCCTTCTTCTTCTTTCCTTCTATTTAGCACGGTGAAACTCTTGACCCATAGAAAATAAATACATCTTTAGCATCTAGCATCGACAGGATTTGAGCATGCACAAATGATAGGGGCCATTTCAAAAATGTATGTCGGTAAGCATGCTAAGTGAAATATTTCTCTGTTCATTCTTACAGCGCCTACTTTTATAGATGCATGAAGGGATTTTGCAGGGCTATCGCCAATGAAACGCATTTTTTTAGTCTATCAATAGACACTGGGGCAACAACATTGCCCCAAGAGTATTGTTGCTTTAGTCAACAGATCTGTAAAATTGATTTTTTTTCCATTTCATCTTACTGCAAACGAATGCAGTCATGCGAGGTGATCACAAAGCCACTAGTGTGTCTCAAAGACCAGTGCATGTTCATGAATATTTTTACAATGCCAAAGATGGTTTTGCAATTTTGAAAGAAATATTCTGCAGTGCCATGCAAAATGAAAGTTAATTCAACCACAGAAATAACCAACAGACAACACACAAATTCACTAAGGCTTTACTAGCCTCCTACTATCCAATTATTCGACTAAACGAAGGCTCTTTCTTTCCCTCCTCCTGTCTCTTTCCATTTGCTGTTTGCTTGTTTTTGTGTAAGACTTCGATCTGAGGCATGTTTTACCCTGAACGGGGATTTTAAACTGTTGTATTTTTTTTTATTTTAAGTTCGCACTTGTGAGGTTTTGCTGACCGTTGCTATATTGTGTGCATCATCATGCATCTAATGCATGATGATTTCATGGGTAATGTATTCCAGTGGCCTTTAATAAAAATGACTACATAAAATGACCAAGAAAAAAAGCACATTACACGGATATGAACAGAATACATGCATTGTGTTTGCCTCCTCGCTAACAATACAAGTCTAGCTAAAAGATTGTCCGTTCTCTAACTCTATAAAACAAGTTGTAAAAAAAAAAAAGTGAAGCATGATTTTCAACTCATTTGTGAATGACAAAGACAGAACGGGACATGTTGCACAGCACATATTGTGTTACTTCCCAAACGCCTTCAAAGATGTGATGTCCTCTGAATGTTTGACGACGATAATATATTCATACGTCCCTGGGCTTCTCTGTCTCTCTTATTTATTTCAGAAGCAGCTGGATGATTTCTGTCATGTGAGGCCCCCCCCCCCCTTTCTTTCCACATTGTTCAATTCAGGGGCAGGCGTGAAGGCTACATGAGCCATCAGGCAGGGCAGGACACGTCTTCAGAGCACTGCGGTAGCTGGCTTCGCCTCGTCTCTGTCGCCAGCCGGCGAGGTACCTCTCAGAAGGGTCCAAGGACACTGGGGAGAGCGGCTCGTGTGTCGCCCAACGTTTCACCACCATCTAGTGTCGGATGTGATAGAGCACCCATCAGTGAAACGAGCACAGCAAAGGAACAGCATCCCAAAGGCAGAATGAGGTTTGCCCAGGAATGTAATCGCAACCGGACACCCATTCATTCCATGCTTTCGCATTCCGAAATCCCCAAAAAAACAAAAAACCATCCCAAATTTCTAAACTTCCAACAGATAATGGTGTCTAAGTTTCAGATTCCCCCCACTCTTATAGACGTCAGTGAAAGAAGAACTGCAAAAAGAAATGCACTTTTAGGTAAAACAATAGGTGCCTGTCTTCTAGGAATAAAATAAAAGTTGGGTTTTATTTACTCTGTGGCGCTAAGGAGGGCCAAAACTTGTTCAAAGAAAACATTCCTTTTTTTATTATTATTATTCCCACACTATTTTATGGCTTTTACGCTGGCTACCTACATCTTGTGTTGGATTTTGGAAATCTTTTTGCTTATTTAGCACAAGAGACATTTTTAGAGTGAATTTTTGATCAGAAATGAGCGGATGAGTGCTCATTCTGATGTGTACAAACCCCACTTTTTGACATTTTTAAGTATATTCGTTTCATATTTTCAGTGCCGTTTGCCTGGAATGACAGAAGCGATGCTGCAGCATTTCTGGTTTGTGGCTGACAATGGGTTTCTTTTTGTCAAAACCACATTTTTAATCAGTTGCCAATCCGTTATGACGGAAATTTATCTAAAAAAAAACCCAGAAATGGCTGCAAAAAATGAGGGGGAAAAGAAAAGTACTGTTTCCACACAGAACAGATTTAACCCAGGGTTAAAGTGTTCGCCCGACTGAAACAAAATAACTTGACCTGATATCTTCGATAGCTTCGGTTGCGTTTGATTCCATCTGAAAAATTTAAATGTGCAAGAAAATGCGTGTTTTATTTATTTCTTTTTTTCGGTGTATATCCATAGACCTACCACACGCACAGTACGTGACATTACTTTAAAAGCCTGTCTATTTCAGTGCCTTGGAACATTTAAAAGCTCAAACTGTAAAAAAAGAAGAAGAAAGAAACAGTCCGTCTGAGAAATTTCCACTGCCATTTTCAGTACCATTTCCAGCACAAATTGTTTCTACAAGTATCGGTCCGTCTCATAAAGGAACTGAAGCTGAACAGAGTCGGCAGGGAAAGAAATGCTGAAATATCACTTATTTCCAAAAATACAACGCATAACACACACTCCCCCCGCCCCCCCACTCACTCACTCACACACACACACACACACACACACACACACACACACACACACACACACACACACACACACACACACACATGATCTCCTCTAAAAAGCAGCGGCATCTTGTAGGTTTTGCAATGATCAAAAATGCATGCGTTGATGTCAACATTTGAACTTTTAGGCTAGACTCCATTTGATTTCTGTGTTTCTCCGAGTCTCGTCCTGCATCAATATTACATGCCTGCTACCAAGAAGTAGGATTTCTTTTGCTGTTGGGTGGTGAAAAGCACAGCAAGCACAAACACAGTGGCCCCATAAAAAAAAAAAAAAAACTAAATTAAAACTATTTTCTCCGTTCATCGGCAAAGTAGGTCTTTTGATTAAAGACTCGTGACGCAGACGAGAACGGTGCACGGCCGTACTATAAGAAGGAGCTCGATAAGCCGCCGCGGTCAAGTAACTCAACACCCACGATGCCAACCTCACAAGTCAATGTGGTTGGCACGTATAGGCACGGGGGGGGGGGGACAATGAGGCCGTGCAGGACCTTACATAAAACTCAGCCAACAATAATGACTTTAACACCTGATTACCACGACTCACAGTTAGAGTGACCGGAAAACAATTAGCTCTGGTAGGTGGTAAGTCGACACCCCTGAATGGGTTGTTTCTGTGGCCTATCTAATGGACGGCGATTCCTACCCAAGCACCAGTCCATTAACAACCAATTAACTTCCTATTAATATTTTACCGGACGGGGCCTCTCATCCTGACATGTTTTAAGGAGCTTTTCCCAGGAGTGTTTGAACATGAGCAGCTTTTAGCGCAGCATAAAGAGGCCTGTGTAATGGGCTGCAGGAGGAGGAGTGGCAACCTGATAGCACTGAGAGCAGAGAAGAGAGAGAGAGAGAGAGGGAGCGAAGGAAGGGGAGACAGACTTCTGCAGCTGGCCCGCCCTGAGCCCGAGCCGGTCTTGCCAAGCAGACCGGGTGAAAGTGGTATGCAGCGTTTATGTTTTTATGGCTCAGTCACAAGATTAGGCTTCAGTAATGAGCTCACACTACGTGTCGAACATAATTCTCTTGTTTTGATACGCTGAGAACCGAAAGTCTGGACGGTCAGGCATTTTCTCCCGCGCCCTCAAAATGGAGGCCGCACAGCAACTTTGTGCCTCCCGGCGCCAGCAGTTTAGCACACGGGGCCGAGGATGTTGGAATAATGCTGTGGAGGAGGAATGCCTGGTCCGCTGGTGTTCTGCATCGGACTGGGCGAGTGCTGAGTTAGGCTGAGCTGGGTGGACCTCGATGCTAGTCCAGGGAAACTCCCTGCCCTGAGAGAGAACACGAAAGAAAGAGAGAGACGGAGAGCAAGAGCGAGAGAGAGAGAGAGAGAGAGAGAGAGAGAGAGAGAGAGAGAGAGGGGCCATTATGACTATAGCCTCAAGCCAGTCCCAGTGGATAAGGCATTTGTCTTCACTTGAAAGTATGATTTATTTTTCCACCACTCAAGTCGGGTTACGTTTGTCACCGCACTCTGAAAGGACTTTTGGAAATAGCAGCAGCAGCAGCAGCAGCAGCAGCAGCAGCAGCAGCAGCAGCAGCAGCAGCAGCAGCAGAAATGGGGAAAAAAACAACGTGCGCCCAAGGTTTTCTAATACACCCTTCCATGTTTAAAGAAAACGCAAAGAAAACAACCCTTCCACTGCTTCCTTGTTTGAGATAAATTTCAGTCTTCATTAACTCCTGTATAATATCGCAGCCATTCCCTCTAATTTATCAGTGAGAGCTTGTGGGCTGATGATTAAGAGAAAGGGGGAATGTGGGACCGGGGGGAAAAAAAAGAAAAGAGGTAGTTGTATCAGGTTCCCTCCACTGGGTGTAGATGTGGTCTTAGATTTCTCCCAAGGCTGCTGATTAACTGTGGGTGCATGCATATGTGTGTAGGTGTGTGTGTGTTTGTAGGTGTGTGTATGGTTGTGTGTGTGTGTGTGTGTGGTTGTGTGAGTGTGTGAGTGCGTGCATGTGCTCTGAGCGCACTGAGGAGGAGAGGAACTTCAGATTTAATTTCCCCCAGCTCCAGATATTACACCCCCGCTCCCTCTGTTTTTATTGGAACAGAGACCAAAAAACACCAAGTGTTTATGATGCATTAAAACATAGGGGGGGAGACTCAAGTGTGGAATTGTAAATCTTTACATTTGGCCCAGTTCCCCCCCCCCCACCCTCCCTCCCTCCCCCAAACAGAGAGAATTAATTCTTTTGCAGAGGTTTTGGTATGTTCGACGAGGACCGGTGACTGTGACGCACCGTGAAATCATGTTTATCATCAGGGTACGGGGGGGGGGGGGGGGGGGACAGAGAGTGGACAGAGGCGTCTCTGTCTGCGGGGCAGCATAATGGAGAGGGACCCGAGGGCAGAGAAGTGTGGTGGGGTGTGAGGGAATTGGGAGGAGTCACCGAGTTTTCTGGACTCCGCCGCAGAAGGAATGAGTTAGTCCGCATTACCCTAATGACCGTTTGAATACACGGGTGGGCGAGGAGGCCGCATTACATTCTATTATCTGTGCTTTTGTTGTCAGTGAACTGTTAATGGTGTACAAAGGGACCTCTCCGGCGCTGTCCCGGACAATGCATGCTCTGTGCTCCCAATTACTCTGAGAGAAATGCTTGAAGCTTTTATATACCTGGAGACACATTAGCCGGCTCTAATTAGAGTAAATATTCCTCGGGTTAAACACAACCAACGCCTCGACGATCCCAACAGCAATCATCCCTCTCTTTCTCTGCGGGTGGATTGGCACACCACCTCCATCGCTATACCTTTTCATTATCTCTGGGGGTTTTTCCTCCGTCTAGGTTTATTACCTTCACCTCTTTCTCACACATTCTTCTCTCCCATCTTTTTACAGCTCTCTATTCACCACCCCCCTCTCTCTCTCTCTCTCTCTCTCTCTCTCTCTCTCTCTCTCTCTCTCTATGTTCCTTCATCGTCCCCTTATAGCAGGGGTTAGCCCTGCTAGCTGTGACTGTACCACCGCTTTTGGCCTCCGTCCCCCCCCAGCCCCCAGCTATCGCCGACTGCAAGTTCATTATATCCGCACGCAGTGTCTCCCCTCCGCCTCCTCGCAGCTCCTATATGTCCCTGCCAAAACTCAATGTGACAACCCAGCCACAGCTCTCATTTACAGCCATCACAGGACAGATTTCCCCTGCGCAGGGTTGCTGTCTGCAGCCTGATAGATGGCGCCCCTGCTTTTGTGCGTGCGTCCTCGGGCGTGAGCGTGTACAGACGTTTTCGTGTCCCACATTTGTGTGTATGTGTGTGTGTGCATTTGCGTGTGTTTAACTGTGTACACGTGTCTCTCTCTCTCTCTCTCTCTCTCTCTCTCTCTCTCTCTCTCTCTCTCTCTCTCTCTCTCTCTCTCTCTCTCTCTCTCTCTCTCTCTCTCTCTCTGTGTTGAATAAGGCCTGAGCCGGAGCCACAAAGGTTTTATTCTGTCAGTAGTGATCCCTAAAACAATGTATTATGTGATTACCAGTCCATCTACTCACTCACCCTGTGTCATTATTTAATGCGCTCTGCATACATTGAGCTGGTTTTCTGCTTGTACCTTCAGACTGCTGCTTAGATTTAAGTGCAAAGTTGGTGTAAGGCCTTCCATTGTGTGTGTGTGTGTGTGTGTGTGTGTGTGTGTGTGTGTGTGTGTGTGTGTGTGTGTGTGTGTGTGTGTGTGTGTGTGTGTGTGTGTGTGTGTGTGTTGTGCTTGTCGGAGCACCCCTGGGGCAGTCACATCTCAGCTCAGGAAACACCGCAGCAACACTTCAACCGCAGTACCCAGAGTCTGATTTCTTCTCCACTCATTTCCCTCGTTTCCTCTCGCCTCTCTTCTCCTCTCATTCCTACTTCCACGCATACTCCTCACCTACTCTCTCCTCCGCTCCTTTCCTTTCCCCCCCTTTTCCTCTATTATCTCTCCTCATCCGCCCGCCTTCCTGTCCTCCAAATATTGCCGTTGTAGCTGTAGCCGTAGCCCCAGCCTTTGGCTTTGTCATACAGCGAAGGTCAAAGCAACCCACCCACTCACACACACACTCACACACACACATGCACACGCACAAATGAACACACACTCACATGAAAGCGCTTGCACAAACACAGGGACGCACACACTTTCAAATATCTCTATCGGGCCCCTCAGCGGATCAGATTGTTTTACGGGAAATCATGTCACGGGTCAAATGATTGAATTATTAATGGAGGTGCGGTGCAATAACAATCGGCCCTTGTCTATTGTGATTCCAGCGTGATACTCACAGACCGCTCTCAGCCCTAACTTGATACTACCATGTTACAATCCAAATCCAATAATGCCGACTCGGCGAAAGAATGTTCCCCCTCTATTGTTTCATCAGGCGAAGAGCATCTTTGGTCAATTGTCTTCACAATGGAGGTTATTACTGAGTCTATAAAACCATATCGACTGCCGTGCCACATTCCCAAGGACAAAGCCATACATTTTCATCAAAATGTCAAGAAAAAGTAAATCGCAAGCATCAGACATTTTCATAATACCATGGCGGTGTGTGTGTGTGTGTGTGTGTGTGTGTGTGTGTGTGTGTGCACACGTGTCTGTGTGTGTTCTGAGTGTCACACTCCCAACAAAGCTAAAATCACTGTCCTTATTTACAGTGCCAGATATGGATTTTATTGTTGAGCGTAGCTGGAAATCAACCAGGCAAATCTAAAATGCTTTCATGGCTCACATTATGGAAATTAAAACTGACAATTCAGCGTTTTCGTGTGAGGAAGTGTACGCAGCGATGTGTGTGTGTGTGTGTGTGTGTGTGTGTGTGTGTATAGATTTTAACCTTATCAAGCTGAAAGTACTATGCACAGATTGTTAGTGTGCAAACATTTGGAGGGAAATTTACTTTGGATTAGCGGCGGTTCTCCTCTCCTCCTTCAGGCCTCTTTCTCACAGAACTGCCGCGTAGAGGCGCATAACATTGCGAAACGCCGCTGATAGATTCGTGACCCCGGTTGAGGATGAATTCAGGGTCCTGTTTTGAGAATGACCGTGGAACAACACGGGGAGGGGGACGTAAGGTCACCCCGTTAGCATTCATTATCGGGCCAGTGCCAGAAAACACAAAAAAAAAAAAATTTTTTACATTTTTTTTTTTTTAGACATCCCAAACACAGCACACCGGACACATGTGGGCCCACCACTCAGCTTGGGAGAGGGCACTCCAAACGGGCTTGTTAAGGCAGCTGCTGAAAAGTCGTCCGTGAGGAACATTCGCTCCTATTCTTTGTTGTTTTATCATTTGTACTTGCCTTTTCATCGTCTCTCCCTGTTGGGGAAACCACAGGATGTCAGGAGGGGGGATGGAAAAGAAAAAAGAAAACGTATGTTGAGACATTTAATGAAGACATTTCTCCACCATATTTAGCCCGGAATGGATATCATATTGAATTAAACGAGAAAAGAAAAGAAAAGAAAAGAAGAAAAAAAAGCATGTCATAGGTTGGGGGGTGGGGGGGGTTTCGTGTTCCTGAGTAGATGCATTTCGATGCCTTGCTCCATCGAGCTCGTTTACGTCATTACGTGCAGTGATTGTGGGCTACAACACAAGTTTTCCATCTGGGGGAAGCGAAGTCCTTGTTTACAGTCGCCTCGCTCCTCTCTTTCCCAACTTTTTTTCTCTCTCGTTTCAAACCCCGTCGATTTTTCCCTCCGGAGGGCTAAATGAAGTTGAAGACAAAGGCGACTTTCGTGTGGGTATCCGTGTTCCGTTTTAATTCGCCCCCCCCCCCCTCATTACGTCTCCCCCTTTTATAGGAGACGGAAAACAAAAGCCGACACATGTAATTACCGCATGACTAAAGCGTAAACATGTCTAAGAGGACGAGGCGGCGCTTTCAGCACAAGGCTAATTGTGACTTTCTCCTGCTCTTACATGATAGCTTACAGCCGCACATGTGCTCGCGCACGCGCACGCGCACACACACGCGTTGTGTACGCCGACTCCCATATAGCCTCTGTCCCTCTCTCTCTCTCTCTCTCTCTCTCTCTCTCTCTCTCTCTCTCTCTCTCTCTCTCTCTCTCTCTCTCTCTCTCTCTCTCTCTCTCTGTTTATCTTATTGTTCTGTTTTCTAATTTGCTCCAACATATGGTACGCCTTGAAGTGGGCTGCAGCCACAGCTTTATGGGGTTATAACACTCCGCGCCCTGTGCCGAAGACCAACAATATTGCTCCCATTTCTACAAATGTGTGTGTGTGTGTGTGTGTGTGTGTGTGTGTGTGTGTGTGTGTGTGTAACTATCATCGTATAGTTCTGTGCACAGCAAAAGTGACGGCTTCCCCGATAGCGATCTTGAGACAATTAAAGCACTCGAGCAGCTCTCACTCGAGGTTGCGCCAGGCCTTAGCATTATAGCACTACTGTATGGAGCCTGCCAGCCACGGCCATACCGTACAGTATCCTCTGGCAGGGAAAAGCCACAACACTGCAACCATGAATGGCATCCCGGCCTTGGTCTCCACACATCATTCCACACATTACTTCCCTTTGCGCCCCCTTTTGATGTGTCAGAGAGAAACTAACCCACCGTTCCACTGTGTGTTGTTTTATTGCTCACGCAGCAGTGTGCGTATGTGTGTATGGCTCGGCGTGGGTGTGCGCGTGCGTGCCCGTGTATATGTGTGAGCAGGACTGTTTGCTCTTCAAAGGCAGCAGAGGGAGTGTGCTACTTAAGGCCTATTAAACCTGCAGCTCTGCTCGCTGTAGCTGGGAGAGAGACCGCTGCCTGCTGAGGCAGACGGAACGGCAAAGCCGTACCTTTGAACTGGAATCATGTGGGAGCTCACATTTTCACAAGTGCTGCAGAACTGAAAACAATTGTTTTGGCAAGTCCCCAGATGTGTGTGTGTTTTGTGTGTGTGTTTTTTCTGAGAAGGGCTGGCTAACAGAATCTGTTCGAGATTTGCCTTACGGTGTGATGTTACAACCCCGCAGTACATGATACAACATACTATGAGTTATTAAAATACAGCCATAGCAGCCCCCTTGGGGTTACATAACACACACACACACACATACATATTTACAGGCACACATGCACACAAACACTCACATACACATTCCTGTGGTGTGCACGTTGCTCATACCTCCTTGCTCTGTCTCTGATGCGGACACTGGCACTTGCGCACATTCTCTCTACGGCTCACATAACACTACGCTAACTCTCCTGGCTCGGAGCAGAGGAGGCAAACCTCCTCACCCACAAATCAATACATTAATAGAGTTTCATACCTCCATTAAACGCCTTACTCTGCGATAAGTCGGCCTGCTTGGGCGAGGAACGGCGTGTCCCCGGATAAAGACTACACTCTATATCAGCCAGACGCGGCTTTCTCAGGTGGCAGGAAGGAAAAGAGGCACCTTGAGAGAGAGAGAGAGAGAGAGAGAGAGAGAGAGAGAGAGAGAGAGAGAGAGAGAGAGAGAGAGAGAGAGAGAGAGAGAGAGAGAGAGAGAGCAAGCGAGCGAGCGAGCCAGAGCCAAGACACAGAAACTCTGATCAATGCCACGTGTAGGGAGAATCTGTAAACAGAGAGAGATTACCATAACCTGCAGGGGCGGGTTGTGCCAAGCGAAGTACAGCTGAATTAATTTCCCCAAACTTGTTTCAGATGGAGCGAGCCGAGCCGCAGTCCTCTGGTAAAGAAAGATAGGCGAGCGTTGGATCCGTTTTGGAAGGGGAGCGGGCCACGATTCTCCGATCGTAAATTCAAACAAGCCTGCTTCTTTCAGCTACAGTAGATGAGACTCCCAGGAGAACATGGCCGTAGTCACCTATAGCATGTATGTATTTCACGCTAACGCATGTGCACACAAACACACAATCACTCACTCACACACACAAGCCCACACATATCTGCTCGTATCCCCTCCCCCTGTCTAACACACACACACACACGCGCACACACACACACACACACACACACACACACACACACACACACACACACACACACACACACACACACACACACACGAGACTCACACCCTTCCGGTGTTCGTGCAGTCCCCGGGGCGCAGAGCGGGACAGGAGATTTATGTTCACTGTCGTCCAGACACGGTTTTCCCGGCTAGTTCTCCGCTCATTAGGGCTCCTACACGGTCATACGTGTTACTCTAACAAGCTGCATGGAGCCACAGCGGAGGGCCTCCCCCCTGCCGCCGCCGCCCCCCCACTGCCGCCCCCCCTAAAGCCTGATGGATTCCACGGAGGTGGAGCGAGTCCCCCTCCTCCCGACGCGAACCGGAGGAGACGTCACAATGCGAGAGGAACTGCAGAAACATGTTGTCTGCGGCGAAGCGGGGGGAGAGACTGTTAAGTTGTTTAGCCATCCATCATGGTTAGCACCCTTTATTAGGCCTCAGTTTAATGCTCCTCCAACAGACGTGAGGATGCAGTGAAATTAAAATGTGCACTCAGTCTGTGTGTGTGTGTGTGTGTGTGTGTGTGTGTGTGTGTGTGTGTGTGTGTGTGTGTGTGTGTGTGTGTGTGTGTGTGTGTGTGTTACTGAGGCAGGGGGGCGTTTAAATCAGCCCCGCGACGGCAAACTGGAGCAGGGAGGAATGTTTGTCTATCTCTGTAGTTACCTGATATGAAACGAGTGCCATACTCATTCTCTGTGGGTTACAGAGACTGGAGCAATACCAAGCCTAAAGGAATAAACAGATGACATGTTTGTCAGCTGCTTTGCCTACGGGCTTTTATCAGTATTGCTCTTAATCCGCTTGATAATGCATCCACAGCCTATTTCTCAACACGCGCCTGAGTGATCACGCTCAGATTTTGTGTGTGTGTGTGTGTGTGTGTGTGTGTGTGTGTGTGTGTGTGTGTGCACGGATGCGCTGTATTTTTGCACGCATATCCACTTTCATCTGCGCTCCTTACTGTCTGTCAGTCTGTCTTTGTCTGCGCGTCTGTGCGCTGTTCACAGTGGAGAGTGATACAGGCCCTCAGTAAAATATGTCCTTGCCATGGATAGCGAACGCAATAGGAAAATAAGCTTTGTACCATTAAAATGCCACTGCTCATAGAACCTCGGCAATAAAAAAAAAAAAGTAATATCATCTTCATCGAACCCCCTTTTTCAACCAAGTCTGCACCTTCGGATTTAATCAAAAATCTGTTAGCTGCTCTTTTACGACCGCCACCATTGAGCTCTCCACTACTGAGGAATACATTATAATGATTTCTATTATGAAGACATATTGCATGTTTTGGGACCAACAAGTTATCAAGCCCGAGTAGTGTGGCTCCAATCAAAAAAAAAGAGAAAGAAAATAAAGAAAGAAAAATTGACCTAAGCACAGCTAATGATCTCCCACTGGCCTTGTTCACCTTTTTTTTTTTTACGGCGGAGGGGGGAAACCAAGTTGGGGTGGGGGGGTAGGGGGGGTTGCGAGAGCTTTGGCAGTCACATAGCAGCTAGAGAAGGAGATGTGAGATGCGCCTGCAGTATTTACGACCTACTGAGGGAATGTCTGTAAGATAAGCTTCGCTTGGAGCAGGAGATACATGCCCCTCCGTGCAGCACACTGCCCATATTTCAATGACGGACATCAAGAGGTGGCAAATAAAACGTCCGCAGTCAAATTTTACAGAGCAGTAAAGTGTAACTTAATAAAGGCGAAGCAGTGCCTCGTGTAGCGAATGCTTGTGCAACAACACGGGCGATTTTAGAATGATGGAGGACGCCATTAGCAGCATCATTAATGAGCTAGCTCGGTGCCTTTGTAATCAAATGGTTCCGTTCAACAGCCGAACTTAGTCAAACAAACAGTGGGAAGTGAAAACCGCGGTGATAACGGAGGCACAGCCGGTGAT
The DNA here is from genome assembly GCF_029633865.1 of Lampris incognitus. Classification (NCBI taxonomy): domain Eukaryota; kingdom Metazoa; phylum Chordata; class Actinopteri; order Lampriformes; family Lampridae; genus Lampris; species Lampris incognitus. The sequence continues at coordinate 16,398,471 of NC_079211.1, forward strand.
ACCTTCCTCCCAACCCTCTTCTGATTAATCATCCCGCAATTTTGTGCACGAGGTCATTCACCTTAGCAGCTTTGGCAACGGCCAGATGTTTGATGGTTCTTGGAAAGTGCAGTTTTATCATCGTACCAAGTATAGGGTTTTTTAAATTCAGGACAGGTCAATTTATTCAATCTAAAGCTGTTTGAGTTGGCATGCGGCGCACGTCTTTAAAAAGATATTCGAGCGATCTGGAGAGGGTTTCACTTTTCTATCACAACATCCAAAGTAAACCTTTTTCATTTCCAATGATACAGAACCAGCACAGCGGAGATGGAGAGCATTGCCATGGTAAATTAATCAGCCTTTGGAGGAGAAGAGGGAAAAAAAAGCATTCCTCAAATTAGACAAATGCTGGCCCCAGCTTGATACGGGCAGGCCCTGGCTGTGATATGGCAAGCGTCCATGCTTCAAACTGAGCCAAGGCAAATCCAGTGCTGATAAAGTTGGCCAGGTCTGTATAGTTAACCTCCACGTTATCGGTTCAGCGTCTAATTATCTTTTCAGATGTCTCCACACACACACACACACACACACACACACACACACACACACACACACACACACACACACACACACACACACACACACACACACACACACACACAAGACATCTATTCCAGTTTCATTACACAGACGAGAGGGGATGAGTGGCATTACAAAGTAATCCTTGCTTTACAATTACAACAAAGTAAAAGACTTTTCTCGGGCCCTTTTTATGAAGACTCGCTTCTACCGCTGGGATTTTTGTCCGATTTGTACTGTATGTCTAGGTGGCGAGCCAGAAACACGTAGCCGGCGGAGACAGTTGTGGAACTTGCCCCACTCTGAGCTGCCTTGTGCCCTGTCAGGGGGACACCAGGCCTGCCCGGCCCAGCCTGGCCCCTTGACAGAGACAGTGCTGGGTTTAATCATCCCCAGCTGTGCTTCATCTTCCTCCCCAGCTGGGCTCTGTGTCCCTGTGTCCTCTATACCACATTAACACAGGAGCCAATGTGTAGCGTGCGCACATGCACGACACATTAACATGTGCGCGCGCGCGCGCACGCACGCACGCACGCACACACACACACACACACACACACATGCACATACACAAACATGCACATACACACACACACACAAACATGCACATACACAAACATGCACATACACACACACACACATACACTGACACATACACAAACCCATTCACATGCAAGTGCACATTCAAACAATTAATATACAGCTTCAAAAGCAGGTACACATGCACAAAGGCATGCCTACTGATAAATACTGTATGTGCACTCACATATATATGTTACATTAACTATTTAGCACATACAGCAGAAAATACTCTGCAGATACACTGATAAATTAGCACATACTAACACACACACACATGCACGCACACACACACTATGTACTGACAATCCTCTTAGAACAGATGTGACTGCTCAGATAGCAGGATACCGCAGCACTACACAGTCTTCCGAATGAGACAAATGCCTATGAAAGCAGTCGCTGCGTGAAGCTTGTGCATGACTCGGTCTGGCAGGTTTGATTGAATCCCAGTCTGACTTGGTTTGACTGGGTCCATCTGTGTGACTGTCCTTGGCCTCGGTTTGGGTCTAGGGGGAGTGGGAGTTATCACACTGAGAGACTGTTAGGGTCATTACAACCCTCTGGTTCAATATTCCCACTTTTTGATGGGAGCCAAATGTTGTGTTGGAATCTCTGTGTCTGTCTGTCTTTGTTCCCCTCTCTCACCATCCTGTCCGCGGCTATGCCAGCACAGCTGTGAGCGGCAGCGTGTAATAAAAGTCTAATGCGAGCAGCTGCTGGGGGTTTAAACTGTAATGAGATGGTGTGTGAGATTACCACACTTAGATAGTCGCTGAGAGAAAGCTTGGCACCACGACAACACTGTCCCCCCCAATGGTACAATTACACTTTAGATATGGCTAATAGAATATCCACACAACGCCTGTAAGCAAGAGGCATAATGAGCATCAGCCTGGCCTTCTCCCCCCCCCCCCTCATGCACACACACATGTGAACATCCATATTACACAGCTGCAAGGAGCGTCCACCCCAAGGAGCTGCTGTAAACCGTGAGGGGTTGATTTAGGAAACAGAGACACAGTTTCAGAAATCAAAGGCGTGCCTAGTCAGGAGATTCCCACACTGGGAGAGAGCTTATGCAGGGCTTGATCGCTGGAAACACAGTTTGCCTGCCTTGCATCAACCCAACAAATAATTCAAGCCCCCGAGTCATGAATAGTTGAAAGCCCTGTGTCAACTTCATTAGTTGTAATGGGGGAGTTGGTGGTACAGGATGTATGCATACCCACATGGTGCCCATGCATTGAATAGCAGCAGCAGCAGCAGCAGTGGCGTAACAATGGAAAGGACAAAGGCGTCCTGCAAGAAGAGATGCTTTGGGCCTGCTGTGGTGCTTTGTTATGCGCTACTTGGACGGTTTACTTTATCATGCAAAATCTGGTCAATACAATATGCCTTGCTCTATTCGTCTCCACTTTCTTTTCTTTTTTTAAAAATCTTTCTTGTCTCTTCTGCTTTTCTTTTGCGTCGTTCTACTTTTTTCATTTCTTCTCAGGCGCTCTCTTTTTGTCTTTTCTTCTGTTTTCTTTTCATGTCATTTTCCTTTAACATCCCCTCCGTCAACCTCTCCTGTTTCTCTCTCTCCTTACATTTCTTCGCATCTCTCTTTTCCACTAATCTACCATATCCCATTGCGGTGCACAGTCGCAGGCATAGTAGGGTGGCTGTGGTACCATCAATAAAGGGCGACTTTTGTCCTTGTTATGATTTGTCCACCTCCTCCGAGGTGCTCTATAATGAAGGTCCAGGGTGGGAAGCAGCCGTACCTGTCATACCAGCGCTAGGATAATAGGCCCAAAGGTGCTGCCGTGGCATCGGAGTGGAGGAGGAACTCTTCTGATTGCATAGCGCTCTTCATTACCTCATGTAGAGGGCCAAACTCTAGATTCACGGCTCCGCTGGGCTAGCTATCATGAACGTGACCCCAGGGAGCGCATTGGTGGAATTTCAATGTGATGGCTGTTCAGAATTATTCCAGACCTGAATACAGAGCCTCCTAGACAATTAGTGGAGAATTATAGAAGACATTGGGTAATTTACAGAGTATGTCTCGCCTTAGCCCGAGCCCCCAACCCCGCATGCCAGCAGTGATATTTCACATTTTCTCGGCAGGGGGGGGTTTGCATTGCCCCAGGCGAGGAGAAAGAATAGTGGCGCTCTAAAAGAAGCTAAATGGGAGCTGATTCAGTTCTTATTTAGAGGGTGCCCGACAAGACGGCTCCCTGCAGTCAATTCATAAACATTCCCCCCTTTCCCCCCCCAAATGCCTTGATTGATGCCCGCCTCAGTTGTGGTATTTACATATGCAACATCCTTTTCAGTTCCGTCATGACGTCAATCTACTCTAGACAATGGGACTTAACATCTCAAACAAGGTTTAGCCATCAGCTCATCATTATAGTACACTGGGACACACTTTTATCAATTCAACGCAGACAGTCACATTCCATTATGTATGCATAGGCGAATCGAGTCATTTAAGTAATATCAGACTCTGGACTGTCACCAGGCGGCGTTATCTATGTATGCCACTGTCCCGTTCATTAGCCGACCTCATCTTGCCGTTATCGTCACCTACAGATTTATTTGAGAGGAGATAACGGTTGTCATTTAACCACATCACCGCCCTTAAATAAAGCGCCCTGCGGGAATTACTTATTAAGGGAAAACTCTTCCATTTCTTTAGCTCTACAGGGGTTTGGATAACGACATTAAGCTAGAGAAATGACATCAGATCAATAGGGTTGGGGTTAGTTGGGTGCTGGCAGAATTTCTGATCAATGAACGTCGATGTACGTCATCTGGTGAAATAACGCACCACCTAAACACGGGATTCAATCAGTTAAATCAATTAATTCGCTGTTATCCTTTGTCTTCCCCTTGTCATTTGACGCCGTAAGCAAAGGTCACCGCTTACGATGGAATGCTGATCGCCGAACGAGATCCTCACGGTGTCCCAGTTCTCTCCCTGTGAAACGTGTCTTCCAGCTGTTGCCACTCAGTGGAGTTGTGAGGTAATAATGTGCATGGAAGCAGCTGCTTCCTCCTACAGTAGAGGCCCCAGCCTCTCTAATCCTGGTCATTAAGGAAGGGAAGGGTGTGGGGGAGCCAGACCAGACAAGCCCGGGATCAACCGTGGGCCTCAGCACCCCGGGAGATGCTCCGGAGAATTTTCTTACACTACAGTTTTACTGCAGGTATGCAACCTTGCTGATCCGCGTGACACAGCCAAAGAAGAAGAAAAAAAAAGACCACGCTCAGCCAAAGACAATATAAAAGTGGCTCGCCTCACTTCAAGTCTTACCAATCTACTGCCCAGAGTCATGCATACACAAATTGGACATGTGTTTCACTTTAGTTCCAGTCTTCGACATCCTGGACAAGACAAGTGGATGGCATTCAGAGATTTCTGTATTCTCAGAGCATTAACGTCAGCGTGCACAAACTCAATCTAACGTAGAAAATACCAGATTATGAAATATTTATGTTTTGACCTTTCTCAGTAATGATTTCATGATTTAATTTTCTCTGGCTTTACCTTAAAGTGCTAGGAGAATACAAAACAGACCCAACCACTGGCACAGGGGAATAAAGATGATATATAAAGAAGATGGCATTTGCATTTCGCTTGAAAATATCAACAACACACAACGGGAGGATTATTCATAGGCTTAGGTTTGCCCATTCCATTTGTGAATCTCAATATAGCTGAAGATGTCAACAGAAGCAGCTCTCTCTCTCTCTCTCTCAATCATATTCCAACACTGATTTAAAAAATAGTTCTGCAACCTACTTTTAAAACAGCCTCGGGCTGTTTTCACATAAAACAGGTCCCCAATAACTCTGAACCAGACTACGCTATAACTTCGTTTTGTTTTTTGGATTTTCCCCCCTCCTTTTTTTCTCCCCAATTCCATTCGGCCAATTACCCCACTCCCCGAACCCTCCCGGTCACTGCTCCACCTCCTCTGCAGACTACCACATGCCTCCTCCGATATATGTGGAGTCGCCAGCCGCTTCTTTTCACCCGACAGTGAGGAGTTTCGCCCGAGGGATGTAGCGCGTGGGAGGATCACGCTACCCCCCCCCCCCCAGTTACACCCCCCCCACACACACACACACGAACAGGCGCCCCGATCGACCAGAGGAGGCGCTAGTGCAGCGACCAAGACATATACCCACATCCGGCTTCCCACCCGCAGACACGGCCAATTGACCTTTCGCAAAGTCCCGCCCCCATTAGTTACTGTTGCTATGCCCGTCAAGCATTTCAGAACTATCCAGGAAGTAGCCGGAAAACACCAAAACATGAAGGAAGAAATCAGCGCACTGTGTGGGTAAAAGTAACAGTAATAATACGTTAGCTGTATTAGCTATCAATAATAGCTAGTAGCAAGATTAGCTTGGAGCAGACAGGTATTTATGTTGATTTTGGATGGATTAAGCTGGCCATGGGGTCTGCTGTACTGCGAAATCTATTGCCGACATTGCGCTTCTTGCGTTCTGGGTTTCGGGAAGGGAAAGAAAATTACACCCCTCCAAACTTTTCGGATATCTAGTATCAGATTTGCAGATCCCACAGGCACACCGTTTCAGCATTTCGTTTGAAAGCTTGACGGACCGTTGCTAAGGTAGGATTGGACAAGCACCGTTCTGGGGCGGCACTTTGCAAAGGGTCAATTGTGTCTGTAGGGACACCCAATCAAGCCGGAGGTAACACGGGGATTCGAACCGGCGATCCCCGTGTTGGCAGGCAACAGAATAGACCATTACGCTACCCAGGCCCCCCTCTATAGCTTCTTAATTTGGATTGCATAGGTTTGGTTCCTTATGTGATATTGTAGAGCCGAAGTAACGGAGAAGACCGTAGGTTCACACTTTAGCCGTGTAGGCAACTTTCTTTAATCCACGGTAAATCAGCGAGACAAACAAAACCCACAGCTCGACTGAGCGGAGGTGGCAAGAATAACCAGAAAACTGGCTGGACAACCATAACTTAACCCTGCGTTAACCTGCCAGGGCAACCATGACTTAACCCTTAGTTCCTGGGTTGAATTCTGTCCCCAATACGTGTCCACCACATGAGCCCCCCCAGAATTCGCCCTAGTAATCGAAGTCAGGCAGGCGCGGGTGGACGA